>NC_048595.1:369978472-370278472 GCF_003668045.3 Cricetulus griseus | reverse complement strand
ATCAGGGCCATATCCAGGTCCTAGGAAAGATCATTCTCTCTCCTAGTCAGTGGCAGAATGGGGAGATTTTGGCCAGTCCCATGCCTGAGATGCATACTCTCCTTTCAAGAATGTGGGAGATATCAACCCTGCCTAATACCTGCTGCATGTGTAGGTATTGCTCCATCATTGGAGCTCGGAGATATAGGAGAAAAGAAGAGGCCAGAGGTCCCTCCACAGGGTCCCAGATCTCTCACCTGCTTGGCCATCCCTTTCCTGAGCACTTGTGCTTTGCTGGGGCAGAAGGTGACTATGGAGATGATTAAATTATTGAAAAGAACAGACTGTTTTCCAGAACTCTCATTTGCATAGCAGCCATAACATGCAGGTGACAAGCTGTTCTTGGGTCTCAAAGCAAAGCTCTCTCAGGCTCCTCTGCTGCCTTAGATGTACCTCTGGGTTACCTTTCAGGCAGGTCTCAGGCAGCCCAAAAGTGGGGTCTCCTTCCCTCCACTGGTCAGCCCATCAGCCACTGCCTGGGTAGCAGAGTGCCTTGGCCACATTTTCAGGGAATGGATGTGTCTGTGTCCCGAGGCTGCCATGACAAATGTCATCAGTTCATTGGCTTATACACAGAAGTGAACTGGAGGCCACAAGTTCAAGACCAAGGTGAATGTTTGCTTGGGGCTTCAAAAGAAAATCTGCTTAGGCCTTTAACTAGCTTCAGCTGGAGAAGCAGGTGGAACCCAGAGTCTTTGGTTGTCTGGAAAGACTGTTCACTTGGTGCTACAAGGATAAGAAGCAACATCATGCCACCAAGGGTCAGGGTACCCAGCCAGACTTGTCCATAGAGGGAGTGTGAGCTAGGATCAAACGATCACTGAATCTGTATGACAGTCTGGGCACAGTATTCTAGGAGTAACAGCACATGAAAAGGCACTGAGGTTGGAATAAGCCCAGTGTGTTGAGACTCATGTTGCCATTGGGTTATAGGAGGAGCCAAGAACAAAGTGGGGGTCTATGGAGGCTGCAAAGGATTTGGTCTCATTTTACACAAACTGGAGGTCTGTAAACAGAACCAAGACATACTACACTGTGGGAAAGAAGGCAGCAACTTAGATGGCAGGGAAGTAAAGGATGGTGCAGTGCACAGAGACCACCTCTCAGCTCTCCTGAGACAGCAGGGGTGAATAGGGAGAAGCCTAGAGGAGCCCCTCTGTCAGTGGGCCCTCTTTTATAAAATAATATTTTTATTTATTCTTTGAGAATTCCATACACTATATTCTGATCACACTCTTTTCCTTCAATCAATTCCTCCCAGATCCTCCCCTACCTCTCTACCCACCCAACTTCATGTTTCTTTCTTCTCTTCAAAAAAGATGAAGTCACATTGGTGCTGGCCAACCACTTGTGAGCGTGGGGGCCTGTTCTGGAGTGTGGCTGACATACCCAGGGTCACTCCATTGAAGAGAGCTGATGTTTCCCTCTCCCAACAGCTCTCATTTATAAAAAGCTTCTTGGCTAGGAGTGGGACTTTATATCTACTTCCCTGCCTCCATCTGGGATTTTGTCTAGCTTGCGTGGTGTCATGGTCTCTGGGTTCATATGTCCATCTGCCCTGATGTGTCTAGAAAGCACTTTCCTTGAAGTCATTTGCTATTTTTGGCTCTTACAGTGTTTCTGCCCCCTCTTCCATACAGATAACTGAGCTTTGAGGGGAGGGGTTTAAAATAGACATCCCAGTTGGGGCTAAGCATTCCAAAATTGCTTATTTCCTTTATATTGGCAAGTTATGATTTTCTGTGTTTATTGTCACTTACTGCGAAGAGAAGCTTCTATGATGAGTGTTGAAAAATGCACTGATCTGTGGGTATAGCAACAAGTTATTAGGAGTTCTTTTATTGCTATATTCTTTTAGCAGAATAATAGTAATGGTTCTCTCCTATATCCCATGATCTATCTAGTCTCAAGGTCTTGGCCTCATTAACAGTATCAGGTATAGGCTCCATCTCAAACAACAAGCCTTAAATCAGATTTTTAAAAGTGGTTGATTATTCCTATAATATTTGTGCCATCATTGCATAGATGGACTTATCATGCAGACAAATTGTTATTCTGTCACTCAGATGAGATTATTATATTTATTTTTCAGTAGTGTGTATAGCACCTTCAAGCATTGTAATTGTTGGCCGGTAGGGGTTAGGCTTCCAGTCAAGTACCTACTAGATTTCTCCATGTTCTGTGACTCAACTTTGTGGTATCTTCAATGATAGGGTCTTGATGTCAAGTTGTAGAAGGTAACAAATAGCATTGGCAATAGCCTATAATTTTTTGGGGGGGTTCTATAGCACCCCACTGGCTAACAACTTAAAAAGATGTTACCTATTGTGATATTGTTTTTTTTTAATTTGGTAGTATATGCCTATATTATATGGTTCCTCTTGATAGGGAGAGTAGTGGATAGGTAGAGGTGGTCTAGTTAGGTATGTTCCTTCCATGGCATGCCAGGTAGGTGTCTCAATGGGGTCTGTGTGGAGAGCTGAGTCTCCACTGTGAACAGCTAGGTTTCACTGTGGAAAACTATGACTCATGTGGAGAACTGAGCTTTTGTGTGGACATCTATGGTTCTGTGTGGATAGCTAGGGCTCTGTTAAAAGAGCTGCATCCATGAATGAAGGTCCTAGAAAGAACTGCTGGTACTTCTTCAGGTCTCATAGGCAAGGGCTAAGGAACTAAGCATGGAAATGGCAGTGTTGTTTTGTCCATGGGCTTGTGGGGTTCCAGGAGTGGGTGGAAGGATGCAAAGCTTGGACTGACTGAGAATGATGGATAGAAGAGTGAAGCTAGACTTCCCAGAATAGGCAAAAGTTCTTAGGTGCTGTTTCAGGGACCTTTAGCCTTCTCATCCTTGCTACGAGAACCCAGTGAACATGAAGCAGGGTATTTTTAATCTACTGTCCAACATATGAGGGTCAGTTTGTAGGAGCAACACTGTGTAACATTGGGAATAGCCTCAAGGACCAGACTATGAAAATAGTGAGATAAACCCTACACACACACACACACACACACACACACACACACACACACACACACACACACACACAGAGCCTCACACAAATAATCCGTTAATTCCCATTTCTCTAAAGACATGTCCACCTTTCTCTGTGGTGTTTGATCTGGCTGTAGGTGACAAGTCCAGTGTAACATGGTCCCTGCAGCTATTCCTAATTCTGAGTCCTAAGTACTTGTCACCTTCCAAATGCAGAAAGTCAAAAAAGAGTTGGCCCTGAGGCCCAGTCTTGATAACAACATACTGGGGATGCAGACCCCATCAGATCTTCATAGAAACTTTCAGTCCTGATGAAGATTCCTGACTCACCAAAGAACAGATAGTTAACTGGTAGATGGCAGGCTTAATGAGGCAAGCAAGTAAAAGTACCACCAGGTCCCTTGGGAATCATGGAGAAACTTAGGTTTAAGGAAGGCTTGTGGTAGTGACATTTGGGAATCCATAGCTAAGAGGATAAAAGAGTTCTGCAGGTTCTGGAACCTTTCCATTCCAAGAGAAGTAAAAGACAAACTGTGCCAAAATGAGGAAACACAGACAATGCTATTGGATGGATGGAGGATGGATGGATAAATGGCTAAATGCTGATCAATGGATAATGGGTAGATGTATGAATGATGGAAAAATAGATAGGTAGATGGATGATGACTAAGTTATAAATAGATAGGTGATAGAAGATGGAATAATGGATGATGTGTGAATGGATGATGGCAGGGATAGTGGAAGGTGGCTATATAGATGGTGGGTTGATGGACTGGTAATGGGTAGGTGGAAAGTGGATGATGGATGGATACTGGCTAGCTGGATAGATGATAGATGGGGGCAGTGAAAGGATGGAAGGATAGTTGATGGGTAGAAGAATGGATGGTGGCCAGATGTTGTCATACATCCCCACATCTCAATGGAAGGCTAAGACAAGAAGATCTCAAGTTCAAGACTAGCTGGTCTATATATCAGGGGTGCATGAGGGGATAGATGGGTAGTGGTTCACTTGGTGACCTGTAGTCTAGTGTTCTTTGAATTTTTGGAGGGAGGAAAGATACTATCCAAACTTTTGTTCTGTTGTTGCAGAGAAAATAGGTAGGCAAAAAGAAATTGTATGGGTCTCCTAAGTTGGAATACAACAAGGTAAGGTCCCCAGTCTGGCTTCTCACAGCTCTAAGCAGTATTAGAAGTGAGTGGGAACTGCAGAGAAGTGAGTCTTGGAGCTGCTCACAATTCATATGGCTTCTGAAAAGTCAGATTTGCTTAAAAGTCAAGGTTAAGTTCAATCCTATTTTCTGAAGGCTTGGCCTCTGGGCATCTAGCTTCCAGACCCTTGGGAAGAGGCATTTTCTTCAGGGCTGGCCCCTGAGCCTGCTGTGGTGGAGCAATGCTCTGAACTTTCCAGACTAATGCCTGACAGAACTGGGCCAGAGGTTTCAGACACAAGCCAGGTCAGTGGACTGCATTAACCACTGTGACCTTTCTCCTGGGCTGGGCTGGGCTCATTTTAAATGGCATATTGATCTGTTGGAACCAGGAGCAGCCTAACTGTTACCCTGGATTACCCCATGCCCTGGGTTTGTGTATGTGGAGATACTGTCTTGATCTTTCAAATTATACTTTTGTGAGAAGACATAGGCATGTGGACTTTTTTTGTTAGAGCTGCTTGATATGGGCACAACGGGCTGGGACAGAGCCAGGATGTGAGATGTGAGACAGGTTTGGCCTGAGGGTTGGAGAAATATATATATGGTGGGATGAAGTCAGGTGGATATAGGGGGCTGGAATAGTGATCAGGATCTATATCCTGACCCAAGCCTGGAGGTTAGAAAAATGCCTTACCTGATTATGCTAGGGCATTGTGTTTATATTCTGGGCTATATTTAGAAGAGTGCGTGCAGGGGAAACTCTAGGATATTGTCCAGGTTAGGTCCTGGTGCAAGATGTGTAGAACCAGCCCAGACTGGGTGTAACTGGGTGGAGTAAGATGAGGAGGAGTCCAAGTTGCTTTCCTACTAGTGGGAGTGTAAGTTGGGCTCTGTACCATAAAGAAGGATATAGGAAGTCCCATGCTTCTATTTTCAGAGGATGGAGTGAGGAAGGCGAGCTTGGTTGGTGGAGTGCTTCCCTGACATGTGCAAAGCCCTGGATCTGATACCCAGTACCAGCTAGTCAAGGCATGGTAGTACTTGCCTATAATCCCAGTATTAGGATCAGAAGTTGAAGGTCATCTACTGCTAGATAGCAAGTTCAAGGCCGGTCTGGGATACATTAGGCCCTATCTCAAGGATTGTGCAGGGAAAGGGCCTTTGGCTTCTGGGGATGTAGAAGAACATTCTGGCACATGCCTCTGTTGTAGACACCTACATAGCAAAGTTCTGTCCTACATGTTTAGTGTGGCCTCTCATGGATATTGGCAGTATTGTTGGAGGCAGTGAATCCAATGACCACAGTCCCCAATCAGTATGGAGGAGGTTGTGAGTGGCCAGAGGCTTTGGGTTAAGGAGCCCTGACCATGGGAGCTCAGCCTTCATTCTCTGGAGTCCATAAGCCAGGATGAGGCCAGAGAGCCTCCAAAAGGATTGCACGCACACACAGCCCTCTTCTTGAATTCCAATTTGCCTTAATCTTAATTTAATTCTCTTTAATCTTTAATGAAAAGTTATAAAAGTAAATTATTTCCCCAGGAGAGGCAGTGGCTCCTCAGGAGCTGTTCTTGACTTGAGGGTAATTATACATGTGGGTCTTGAGCAGCCTCCATGCCAAAAGTGGCATTCTGGTTTATGAACTAATTAGCTACCTCACTAATTGTTAAAAATACATGCCATTTGGTGGATGGTGTGTGTGGCACCAGCTCCACAGAGCACAGGCCCTGGCAGAGACTCAGGGGCATAAAGCCACCGTCTGGTCTCAGTCAGGTCACTGCAAGCTTATTCTTCAGGAATTTGCACCCAACCACCTGGATTCTTCTGTCCTTCTTACCACCCCTTTACCTCTGAGCCTACCTGGTACTTCAGCACTCTGACAGAGGCCACTGTCTCAGTAGCAAGGAGCCCCAGAGTGCAGATGTAGGAATGCGGTATGTGACATCACTTTCTCAAGGATCGGAAGCACAGCCTCTGAGTCAAAGCCTTGTTCTGCCTAAATGTGCAGGCTAGTGGAATTGGCAAGTGGGCAGGCCTAGAGGAGTGGATGTCCATGAATGTGCATGGGGCGAGTCTGTGTACGTGAGGACTATGGGGCAGGTGTGGGGTTATGGGAACTAAATTACAGTTACTGGCACCAATGTGTCTGGTTGTGAGCATAGCAGCTACTTGACTAGTGTATTTGGATGGCTAGGCATCTAGCAACCAGCTCCATTGGCTTTGGAGAAAATGGGGCTGTTTGTCCTGGATGATCAGAAATGAGAAGATTTTATGCTGAATTTCCCCCTGCTTCCCTCAGAGGACAGCTGATTGGTGTTGAGGCATGGAACACCTCGGTGAGCTCTAATATCACCCCTGGGGCTTGCTTATTTCTTTTCCCATCTTTTACCTCATCTATGGATTGATGCTGCTCCTTGACCCCTTCTGAAGCCCAGTGCCTCCCAGATCAACCCTGGATGTCCAGTTTAGGTCCACCTCCTCATCTGGAATAGGCTTGGAGGCTGGAGCACCAACCCCTCCGCTGTCCCTGCCTTGTTCCTGAAGACATGCTCTCTATCCTAAAGGCAAATTTTGCTTCTGAACTATATTTAGCAGTCCTCTGTTTTCCAGGGATGGATGCAAAAGAGGGGAGGTGTGTATGAGGCAGGGCTGATGGCCTCCCTAGATCCGTAGCCATGGATGAAAAGTAGCCCTTCTGGTCCTGGCTGTGGGGGCTCTGTACTAATGGGGGATGAACTCTAGGCAGGGGTGGCCAGTTGGACAGAGAACCACAGGTCATTCTCAGCCACCATGCAGTCCTGGGTCTGCAGGTGTTTGAGCCCCTGGGGGAACAGGTAAGTTGATGTGTCCTGAGGAGCCCCCACATACTTCCATCCTGCCCTTTCCTGGCCCTTTTCCCGTCCACTGAGTGATTCAGGAGATTGGTGAGTTGGACCTGGATTTATGGACATGGACCTGTTGGAACCTGTTACTTGACACCATCCTAGATAGGAAGACACTTCACTCTCTGGGCCATGGTTAACCTAGCCTCTGGAGTCTGTGGTTCAGAGCCACTGATAGGGACGACCTGGATAGATGCAGCCATTTTGTCTTGTGGCTCCTGAGTGATCCAATTGTTCTACTATGCCCAGGGGTATGGCCCCTTTGCCCACCCAGTCCATGCAGACCAGATGGGAAAGACAGCTATAAACTTAGAGGACCATGAGGATCTAGAGTTCTCAGGACTGGGTCCAGATGACCTTGCTGTGTGACCCTTTGACTCCTGTGCCCAACTTGCCTCTTACTCCTCTCAAGTAGTCTTTGATTTGCCTGGCCCATGCTACTTTCCATCTTCCTTAGAAGACATGGGGACTTGGGGACACATAAGACATATAGAATGCCTGGCAGCCTACGAATAATTAGGCCACAGGGCTGCATATGACTAGCCACCTTCCTGTCTCCTGCGGCCTTCAAGATGGACCCCACTAACCCATGGTCCTCTTACTGTCTTCTGTGTATAGAACTGGTTTCTGCAGAACCAGCACCATGCATTGGTGTGAGTGTAGCAGCAGCTGCAGGTGCTGCTCTGGGCCAGCTGCTATCAGAGATGAAAAGCTACAGGACTGACTGGGCAGGAGGGGACAGTCATCCATGGTCCAGCTAATGTTTTCAGAAGAGAGACACATCAACCCCAGGACAGTTACACTCCTGATTCTCTGGGGTTTATTGTTCACCACACCCCCCACGGACAGACTTATTTTCTGGGTAGGACCACAGTGGGAACAAGTTCTCTACTGGAAAGGCATTTCTAGGTTGTGTTTCCAGTCATGTTACTGTTGGGGTTGGGGAGTTAAGAGGTCAGAAATGGCAGGATGTGTCTGGAAATAATGGGGCCAGGGTTTGAGCTGAGTGCTCAGCCCTATTCATTCTCCATGGATTTACTGACCAGATGACCACCAGGAGAGATCAGTTGAGGTAGGTATGGCATAAAGGGTAGAGCACACTGGCTCTGGGCCACAGGGGACTGGGGAGCCTCCTGTCTTCTGGGTGTGGATGTGCTAGGGCCCTGGAAGGAGGCTGCTAGCTACAACTGGGGAGAGCCTCTTCTTCTTCTCCCCAGAAAGCAGAGAAGCTCCTGCCAGCTGTCAGGACAGGAAGGAGGCTGGATATGTTGAGGGTTTCTAGTGACACGATTGGGTGGAGGTGAGGCCGAAATCCCAGCTGGTCTGCCTTGGGCTGTGCCGAGCCAGGGCTAGAAATGGTTTGCAGGCAGGCAGGGAGGGCTGGAAGATGAGCCACAGCCCTATTCTGGCCGCCCTGACAGCCCACATAGTCCTTGCAGAGAGAGAGAAAAAAAAGCAAGAGTTGTAATGAGCCACCAGCCACCCTTCGCTGGTTTGCTTATAATCATTTCTCCCTTAACGGAACCAGCCATCACCACCACCTGCTCTCCCCACTTTGTTCAAACAGCTCCAACTTCACCTGATTGGGCTTACTGCTCAGGGAATAGTTGTGAGGGCCCAGCCCATGTGGAGCTGAGAAAGGGGTGAGGACTGTTGGATATCTTTCTGCATGAGGCCCCATGCTACATGGAGAAACTGAGGCTGCAGACAGAAGTCACTGAGCTTGCCCTGCAGACTTACCAGGTGCTATGATCAAAGCTGGGATGGGGCTACCACAGAGTCCTTCCAGAAGGCTATCTCTGGATCCTGCATACACAGCTCTCAACGCGGTTGCTCACAGTGTTGTGCAGCAGGACCTTGGTGTGTTCTCTTCATAGCCATTAGTGTCTGCATCTGATCTACTGCACAAAAGAGAGAACTGGGGCTCAGCAAGAGAGTGACAAGCCTCATAGGCAGGAACAGGCACACTCAGGTCCCTTGGATCCTCACTGTGGGCTCAAGAGAGCTAAACAGTTAGTAGAAAGAGCAGCCCATGCTTGCATTGCCTGCAGTATTTCAGGGTGCTTATGTGGACTAAAGACAGACTAGTGGCCAGGGACCCAGGATCACCATAAAGCCTATCCTGGTCAGACTCAGGCCACAAGTCTTGTGTATTCAAAAATGGAAGATGTAGCTAAACCAGACTCTTAGAGACAAATAATACCCTGGAGGTTGTTGATTAGAGAAGTGTCCCTTCCCACTTCCCCAGGCCTGTGATGAACCCTCTTGAGTACTCCATCAGTGGAGTCTCAATATGGTCCCATTCTTGGCTGACCTCGATTTTTCCTTGGTGGATTATAGTTTCCCTCCATTGGGGTTTGTTTACTTCTGTGCTCCTCATCACTATGCCTGGCTGAATGAGGCTACTGAGGGGTTTCTATAGCTCTGGCTTACCTGCAGATGGAGGATGGGTGCAGTTCCAGAGAGTAGCAATAAAAGGCAGGGGTGAGATGCGTCTGCACCTGGGAAAGGTTGAGAGAATGTGGCGTTCTCAGAGTGTGTCATCCTCCCCATACTCTCCTCCTTCAGGGACTCTGTACAGGTCATTCTCCCAAGACCCTCTGTGTGATGAGACCTGACTGTGACCTCCAGTACTGTGGGTATCAAAAGATGTGTGTGGCAGGGCCACATCCATGGTCCTGCCCCTTCAGTTTCTAAGTTCTTCACCAGCAGAGGAAAAAGTGGCTGTGGCTAGAATGTCCAAGGGGAACACCACAGATCTGGGGGTGCCTATCTCTGCCAAAATATTTCAGGAAAATAGGGTCCAGTTGCTCCCATGTGTTCCCCAGTGCTCTGACACAAAGAAGTCAGGTGACAGACTGGTTACATCTGATAATCTTCCGTCTCTTGCAGATGTGCTGGTGGATGGGCAGCCATGTGACTGTGAGGTGGCAGCTGCCTGCCAGGTTGGTGACCCTGTGCACTTAGAGGTGCGGCTGACGAATCGGAGTCCCTACAGCGTGGGGCCCTTTGCCCTCACTGTGGTCCCCTTCCAGGACCACAAGAATGGTGTGCACAACTATGATCTGCATGATGTCATCTCCTTTGTGGGTTCCAGCACCTTCTACCTTGACACGGTGAGTGTGAACTGGGGCACAGTCTCCATGTCCAACCCACTGTGACAACCTATAGAGTCCTGCAACCAGGGATCACTCAGAGGTGGTGCTCCTAGCAGTATGTACCCACAGTTCCTCCCTGCAGTGGTCACTACGCATCCAGCCTCAGAGGAATCAGTGAGCCCTAGAACTTGGTTCAGACTCTTGTCATTAATTGCCATGGACATTATTTGCTATACTTCCTCTCTCACTAAACCCAAAACAGTTCAGGGAAAGAAATCGTGGTAGTTCCTTCCAAAGATGGATTTCTCCGGGACATGCAGCCCCTCATCCAAAGAAGCACAGCCAGAAAGCTTTGGATGAGGGTAGAGCAGTGTGTCCCACCCTGTCACATTATTCTGAAGTCAGGCAGGTTTGAGGCTCTCCCAGTAGCTTTGGGGTTTGAACTACAGATCCAGTATGACACCTCTTCCTTTTCCTGCTCCAGGTGCAGCCATCAGGCCAGTCGACCTGCCTTGGGGCCCTCCTCTTCCTCTACACAGGTGACTTCTTCCTCCACATCCGCTTCCACGAGGACTGCAAGAGCAAGGAGCTGCCACCGTCCTGGTTTTGTTTACCCAGCGTGCACGTGCGGGCTCTGGAGGCACAGGCCTGAACCCCTCAGCCCCAAAGGCTGTGCCCTCTTTGCACCATACCCAGCTTTCTTCCTTCCTCCCAGAAGTCACCCTGTTTGCTGCCTGCTCTGTTTCTGGCCTATTATGCTGAGCGACCTCACACCTAGTACCAGCCTGGGTGGCCCTGCTCTATGGCCAGTACTGTGAAGGGTCCTTTCTAGTGTGTCATCTCCCTGTGGCCTTAAGAAGAAATGCTGAGCCATCCCTAAAATCTCCTTTGGTCTGGCTCACCCCTACGAATGCCACTGACAACCCAAGCAAGGGAGGGGACAGTGTGGGTGACCAAGGTGAGTGGGTTTCAGGATGTTTCCTGCCCCATGTATTCTGTATATCTATGTTGCCATGTTCTCCAATAAAGGCCTGCCTTGCTTACTTCACATCATGTCGTTTTCAGGCTGTGGGCTAGTGGGAAACAGGGATAGTGAAGTCACCAAACCTACCCAGCCACACCCTGCCAGGTAAGGCATCTGACTCATGGGTCCCATGGTTGGCAGGATATGTTGCATCTGTTTCTGATATATCCAGGGATTCCAGGTCACCCCCTCAACACTTAAGGCTCCAGGGGCCCTACTTGCTTCCCCTTCAGAGCAGGTTCTCATGCCTCCTATGGCTCTGTTAGCTTCTTGTCACCCAGTGTTGCCCAGTCTTGATTTCATGTAGAAAATCTGCTGAAATTCTAGGAGTGGAGGGCTGTGGCGGCCCTGCTGCTAGGCCGTTCTCAACTCAGCCTAGCCTTACAAACCCCACTTTCTGCCTGCAGTCTAGAGCAAGTGGATACCTGCTGTGGTCCTATGGAGAAGTCCTTGTTTTCTCAGAGACTCCTGAGTCCAAGCCTTCACCTTGCCACATGAACAAACACCAAGGCAGGCACTGGGATACACAGTTTATCTGGGAAATGAGGGGGTATTCTTGGATGTGGGAGGTTAGGATGCAGTCATAGCAGGGAATAGCTGGGCTGGGTTGCTACCATGGTGGACAGCTAGGGTTGAACTCTTCTAGGAAAACCCAATACTGTCCACCCAAGGAGCAAATGAGAGACAGAAGATATGCATGGGCAAACTCCCAAGTTACCCGGAGCTGTCCTGGTGAAGGTGCCCATGGGCCCATCTGGACAAGTGATATCCCTTAGTTCTCAGGGAATAACCAGGCCTCAGGGTTATTCCCAATGATCTGGATCTCTAGCTCTCAGCTCTGTACCCAAAGAATGTGTTAGTCTCTAGACTTCCTACCCACAGCCTCCTAATATCTACTAGGGAGAAAGGGAATATTACAATATGCTGGGCCAGAGGCATCTAGTACCCCACTAGTCACAGCCCCACTCCCCCAGTCTCAAGTACATTCAGGGGAAATGACTCCAGAAGGCTTGCTATTTCTGGCCAAGTGGTGACCCAGGAGAAGTCTCTTTGCCCTCCTTTCCATGAGTTCAAAGCAGGAACAGCCCCAGCAGCTTCTGAGATAGCCCTACTTGTTAATACTATTATAACCTTGAAATACACTGTTAAGCTAAGCAGCCTGCTAGGTCAGGGGTACAGCCAACTCCACTCACATCAACAGCTCCTCACGACTTGTGGTGTTCTGTCCATGAAAATATGCCTGCATAAACATGTTTGAAAGATGGAAGGGTACACACCTACCTTAGAGTGTCATCATGCCAAATTACAAGTGAAGCAATGCTTGGTGTCAGTATGAGGGCAGAGGCCATGAGGAATTGCAGTGACATTATGCTTTCTTCTGAAAAGTACATGATGCTGATGAATGCAATACAGACAGACACAGTAGCCACTGCAGGCCAGAGAAGGCTTCTGTGGATGTAGCTCAGCTTGATTCTTAGTAGAAGCATGTTAGAGATTGGTCCCAGTAATTCCAAATACACATTCTCAGAAGGTCTACTGAATGTCAACAGAGAGGCAACCTAAAGGGCAAGGCATCCCTCTTGGAGAAGATACAGAAATAACCCATGTACCTTGCAAAACCACCCATGGAACTGACTGTGCTGCCCAGGTTTCTGCCCTGTCCTGGCAGAGGAGGTGATTAGAGTCAAGACAAGAAGGCCAGGGTGCTGAGGATATTTGGAGTCTTCTTGTGAGCAGACAGGGAGCCAGAGAACTGCTTTAGGATAGGTACCCCTTGTTAGGATGTGTTCCCCTTATTTGTTAGGATGGGTGCCCCTTGTTAGAACACATGCAGCTAAGTCTTCTAGTAGGTGGGAACTGGTACAGGACTGGAAACTTGGAGTTGGAACTGAAGGTGTTATTTAACAAAGTCATCCCACAGAGAGCAGGAAATATCAAACCATGAAGGACAAAGTGTAGGTGTAGAAATTATGGATTCACCAGACCCATATAAATGCTAAGTGGAGTTTTATTAGGGAAAGAACTTACATAGAATATAGTAAGTGACTGTCACAGGGTTCCTGCTCCAAGGATGCAGATTCTGACTCCCTGATGCTCTCTGCAACCTCAGGAATCTCCACCCCCATCTCAGTTCCTTTCCCTTTAACCGATCACGTCTGCACCTGTAACTAAGCCCAAAAGGTATGGCCACTGTTACAGGTTCACAGGAAAATATATCACTACAGGAATCTTGAAATTTGCAGGCAAATGGATGGAACTAGAAGAAACCATCCTGAGTGAGGTAACCCAGTCACAAAAATATAAACATGGTATGTACTCACTCACATATGATTTTTAGACATAGAGCAAAGGATTACCAGTCTACAATCCACACTGCCAGAGGAGCTAGGAAACAAGGAAGACCCCAAGAGAAGATTACATAGTCCCTCAAAGAAGGGGAGGGGGACAAGAACCCCTGAACAAAGAAAGTGGGAGCACGGGGCAGGGGTGGAGAGGAAAGAGGTGGGAAGGGAAGAAGGGGAGTGGGGGAGAACAAAAGGACTGAGATGGGGGAGGAACAGAGGAAGGCAAGATAGGAGATGCCTTGATAGAGGGAGACAGTACAGGTATGGAGAGAGGTCTTGCACAGGAGATATGTTAGGGGATCCACAGGGATGACCCCAACTAAGAATCCAGGCAGGATACAAGATTAACTAAAAAAATTCAGTGACCCTACTATATACAGACGGTAAATGGGCTGAGGATGAAATCAGAGAAACATCACCCTTTACAATAGCCAAAAACAACATAAAATACCTTGGGGTAACACTAACCAAACAAGTGAAAGACCTGTATTACAAGAACTTTGAATGTTTAAAGAAAGAAATTAAAGAAGATATCAGAAAAAGGAAAGTTTTCCCATGCTCTTGGATAGGTAGGATCAACACTGTAAAAATGGCAATCTTGCCAAAAGCAATCTGCAGATTCAATGCAATCCCCTTCAAATCACAGTACAATTCTTCACAGACATTGAAAGGACAATACTCAACTTTATATGGGAAAACAAAAGACCAAGGATAGCCAAAACAAGCCTGTACAATAAAGGAACTTCTGGAGGCTTCACCATCCCGGACTTCAAGCTCTATTATAGAGCTATAATCCTGAAAACAGCTTGGTATTGGCACAGGTGAACCAATGGAATTGGACTGAAAGCCCTGATATTAACTCACACATCTAAAAACACCTGATTTTTGACAAAGAAGGTAAAATTATGCAAAAGAAAAAGGAAAGAATCTTCAACAAATGGTGCTGGCGTAACCGGATGCTGGAGTGTAGAAGACTGCAGATAGATCCATATCTATCACCAGGCACAAAACTTAAGTCCAAATAGATCAAAGACCTCAACATGAATCCAGCCACACTGAACCTCTTAGAAGAGAAAGTGGGAAGTACCATTGAATGAATTGGTACAGGAGACTGCTTCCTGAACATAACACTGGTAGCACAGACACTGAGATTGACAATTGATAAATGGGACCTCCTGAAACTGAGAAGCTTCTGTAAGGCATAGGACTTAGTCAACATGACAAAACGACGGCCCACACAATGGGAAAAAATATTCACCAACCCTACATCTGACAGAGGGCTAATCTCCAAAATATAAAAAGAATTCAAGAAGCTAGTCTCCAAAACACCAAATAATCCAATTAAAAAGTGGGGTACAGAACTAAGTAGAGAATTCTCAATAGAGGAATCTAAAATGGCTGAAAAGCACTTAAGTGCTCAGCATTCTTAGCCATCAGGGAAATGCAAATCAAAACAACTCACTCATGTCAGAATGGCTAAAATAAAAAATGCCAATGACAGTTTATGCTGGAGAGGATGTAGAGAAAAGGGAACACTCCTCTACTCCTAGTGGGTGTGCAAACTTGTACAGTCACTTTGGAAATTAGTATGTTGATTCCTGAGGAAAATGGGAATCAGTCTATCTCAAGACTCAGCAATTGCACTCTTAGGCATATACCCAAAGGATGCACATTCATACAACAAGGACATCTGTTCAACTATGTTCATAGCAGCATTATTTGTAATAGCCAGAACCTGGGAGCAACCTAGATGCCCCTCAACTAAAGAATGGATAAGGAAAAATGTGGCACATTTACACAACGGATTACTACTCGGAAAACAAAACACAGTAGAATCTTGAAATTAGCTTGCAAGTGGATGGAACTAGAAGAAACCATTCTGAATGAGGTAACTCAGTCACAAAAAGACAAACATGGTATGTACTTACTCATATATGGATATTAGATATAGAGCAAATGATTACCAGCCAACAATCCACACCACCAGAGAAGCTAAGAAGCAAGGAGGACCCTAAGAGAGACATGCATGGTTCCCTGGAGAATGGGAAATGGACAAGATCTCTGGAGCAAATTGGGAGCATGGGGGAGGGTAGAGGGAGCTCTGAGAATGAAAAGGAGAGAAGAGGAGGGGAGAGGAGGACATGGGGGAGCAGGAAGGCTGAGTCAGGGGAATAATCGAGGAGAGCAAGATAAGAGATAGCTTAATAGAGGGAGCCATTATAGGTTTAAAGAGAAATCTGGCACTAGGGAAATGTCCAGAGATGTACAAGGATGACCCCAACTAAGAATCTAAGCAATAGTGGAGATGCTACCTTAAATGTTCTTCCCCTATAATGAGACTGATGACTATCTTAAATGCCATCCTAGAGCCTTCATCCAGTAGCTGATGGAAGCATAAGCAGACAATCACAGCTAAACTCTGAGCCAATCTCCTGGAATTGGAGAGGGAAAAATGATAAGCAAAGCAGTCAAATCCAGGCTGGAGAAGCCCACAGAAACAGCTGACCTGAACAAGGGGGAGCTCATGGACCCCAGACTGATAGCTGGGAATCCAGTATTGGACCTACACAGACCCCCTGAATGTGGGTGTCAGTTGGAGGACTGGGCAGTCTATGGGGCCTCTGGTAGTGGATCATTATTTATCCCTAGTGTATGAAGTACCCACATAGAGGGTACTTTCTCAGCCTAGACACATGGGAGAGGACCTAGACTCTGCTCCAAATGATGTGACAGACTTTGAAGATTCCTCCATTGAAGACCTCAACCTCCCTGGGCAGGAGAAAGGGGATGGGATGAGGGTTGGTAGGGGGCAGAGGAAGAGGGGAGGGAGAGGGAACTGGGATTGACATGTAAAATAAGATTGTTTCTAATTTAAATTTTAAAAAGAGAGGAGAAAAAACAAAGAATGTTGAGTTCTGCCTTGGCCTTCTGTGATGATGGACTGTAACTTGTAAGCCTATTAAACACTTTACTTCCCCCCCCAAAAAAAAAGAGAGAGAAGGGCTTAGGGACTTAGTGGTAGAATATTCACTAGTGTGTACAAAATCCTGGTTTCTAACCTCAGTATCACATGATGAAATATAAATAAGAAATAAATAGAAATGATAGAATATAAATCATAATCACAATGGCATAAATAATCCCAATACTTACATAAATATACTATGATATATCAGGCGCTATTCTAAGATCTTATATAATTAGTATGTTCTATATGACACATAAAATCTATACAACAATTCATATGTATGCATATATATGGTTAAAATATGATCACCAGCAAATATATATACATATGAAATACTAGGATAATCCTGCAAAATCTAGGGTATGATGCCTACACTAGAGAACAAAAGATAAGACCACAGAAGATGGGAACGTAAGATGTGCCAGAAACCTAATAAAAGAACTTTAGGACATTGATTTTTACTTTTCTCCTTCAGGGCCATGCAGAGTACCTGCAGTGTTACTGAATGCTTGTCAGTGGGGCGAAGCTTCTACTTGGGCACCAGCTCTCTCTCTCTCCATGTTCAATGGCATTAGTAAGCTGTGTCTTCAGCAATAGGGTCTCACCACCATGCTATAGAGAATAACCAATAGCCGTGCAATAGCCTGTGATGTTTAGGGGGACTCATGGGACCCTTTTGTCCAATGACTCAACAAGATGTAACCCATTCCTGGCACTGGAGGGTTTACTTGGTGGCATAGGCTGTCTAATTGGGGCATTGTCTCCACTATGATATGGTGGCTTCATTTAAGTTCCTTTGATATGTGTATATATATTGTGGGAAGCTTCTACAGTAGTTTCCATGGGGCTTTTCAAAAAGGCTTTTAGTATTGTTTATCTCTACATTTCCTCCACTACCCTACCCTCTCACCCCACCTTTAATCCTAATCTTCTTTCCTCTTTATTTCTTCCTAACACTAGATTCTATTTCTCCTTCCTCAGGAAATCATCCCCCACCCCCACCCACAAGGCTCTTACCAGGCACCAGTAGCCTGTTCACAGAATATGCTGGTGCAATAATGGTGTAAATATGAGAATAACCAGCCACTTTTTAATTAGATTTAAGGCCCTCCCCGTGAAATAGGAATATCTCCTGATACTGATAAAATGGCAAAGAATCTGACACTGGATAACTCAGGGGCTTAGGGGGAAACCTACTACTGTTACTCTGCTAAAGGAACATAGCAATAAAATGAGGCCTGATGGCATCCTGCACTACACACGGGCCGGCTTCTCACCCAGACCCCATCAGAAAAGCTTCTGGCAGTAGATGGGAACTAGCATAGCGACTCACAAATGGAAGATATGCAGAGAGTGAGAGACTTTGGAGCACCTCACTGTAAATGGGATGTCTTCATCCAGCCTCTTTCCTCAAGGCTCAGGGATCTCTGTGGAAGTGAAGATGAAAAGATTGTTAAGAAGAAATGTGGACTTGGGGTCCTATCCCTAACCAAGAAGCTGTTGCGATTGATCTCTGCAAATCAGTTTTCTTCAGTGGAATGTCAGTGGGCAAATTTTAACCACATTCCAGGGCAGGACCCACACAGGAGCAGTTGGCCAACACAAAATGGCCTTTGTGTTTTGTTGTATGGGCTTTTTGTTTCATTTTGTAGCATTTTTTGTCTTACTGTTTTTGTTTGTTTTTCACTTACTATTATTATTATATTTTATTTATTTTTTAAAACAATCTTTTTTATTTTACATACCAATCCCGGTTCCCCCTCCCTCCCCTCCTA
The DNA here is from genome assembly GCF_003668045.3 of Cricetulus griseus. Taxonomy (NCBI): domain Eukaryota; kingdom Metazoa; phylum Chordata; class Mammalia; order Rodentia; family Cricetidae; genus Cricetulus; species Cricetulus griseus. The sequence continues at coordinate 370,260,201 of NC_048595.1, read as the reverse complement.
ACACTCCCCCACCTTCACCACCCCCACCTCCTATCTAAGAAGGTGAGGCCTCCCACAGTGACTCAACAAAGTCTGTTTAAAGAGAGAGAGGAGGAGAAAAACAAACACAAAGTTGGGTCCCTAGAAAGGTGTAAAGGGTCTGGGAGAAGTTGGGGGAGGGAAAAACATGATCAAAATATATTATATAAAAATTTTAATTAAAAAAATCCAAGAAAAAATATATCTAGAAATAGACAATAGCATCATGATGATTAAAGGGATAATTTACCAAAAAAACGTAATCACTCCAAATCTGCATACAATCAAGAATCTTTAGATATTTTTTCTTTTAAAAAACTTAAATGGCTGGAAAGATTGCTAAGCAGGAAAAGCACTTGCTGCCAAGCAAGATCACCTGAATCTGATCCCTGGCACTAATATGGTGGAGGGAGCAAACCAACTCCTGTAAACTGTCCTCTGATCTTTACATGTGTGCTAAGGCACACACACACACACACACACACACACACACACACACACACACACACACACACGTACATACACTATACCTATGCAAAATAAATTAATGAAGGTAATACTTTTTAAAGAAAAAAAATAGCTTTAGGGACCTGTGAGGTGGTTCAGTCAATAAAATGCTTGCTACATAATCAAAAGAACCTGAATGTGATATCTAGCACCCACATAAGATAGTCCCCACATAGGCTCAGCTGTGTACCTCCAGTCTCAGGACTACTGAGACATTGGTCAGCCAGTCTAGCCTCATCTGTAAGTTCTAGATTCAGTGAAAAGACCAAGATCCTGCCTCAAAAACTAAGGCATGACCTGTCAGTCTCCGAGGAGCAAATCCATAGTTATGGTGAGACTGTTTACACACACCCTGAGTGTGATTGAATGAATAACAAACACAATGAAGAACATAGAAGACTTGGTTAGGTATGATGTCACATGATAATAATCCCAACACTCAGATGATTGAAACAATTGAAACAGGAGGACTGTGAATTTGGGGATGTTGCTAGAATTACTTCCTAAGGGGAAGGCATAAACAATGTCTCCCTTTCTCCCAAAGTCCCAGCAACAATCTGAGGCACAATTCCACCAAAGTTCACTCTGGTGACCCAGTGAATTGAATGGGCTTCCTTACTGAGCATAGGTAAGGGATTACTTACAGGGGTGTGAGTGCTCCTTCCCAACAGGCAACACCAGAAAATCTTTATCCAGCAGGGTTGATGGCTTTCTCATAATAGCATAACAGAAGCCTCCACCCTAGTCTTCTCTGGCTTATGTATTTCAGTCCCTCTCTGAGGTCATATGCAGTTATGGCATCATTATAAACAACAGGTGGTAGGGAGTGACTCGATATGCAGGTAAGGGTCTGATGACCCTCCCCACCCCTCTATGAGGGGATAGAAATAGTTAACAATCCCAGCTCGTATGATCTTTTGCAAATGTGAACAGCTGAATGCCCCACAATGATAGTTTGGCTTAGAGGATAGTCCTGTAAAACAGAGGCCAACCTGGGTTAACCAGTGAGTATAGTTTGAAGCCCAACCTATACTATACAGTGACACACAGTCTTAAAGTGTGTAGGTGTGTGTGTGTGATACATGATTGAAAACTTCAATAAATGTGTTTGGCTTAGTGAACATTTAGAAAAGTAGTTCACTCTGCGTTTGTGGAGACCTTTGTAGCCAGCCCAAGTATGACTTGGCTTGTGGCCCATGGAGTAGCTGAAGGAAACTTGTCCTATAGATACCATGTTGTATCTCAGTTTTCTCTCTATTGCGTGGTAAAGACTCTGGCCAAAAACAAATTAGAGAGGAAAGAGTTTATTTCAACTTAAAGTTGTCTATCAAGAAGGGAAATCCAGGCAGAAATGGAAGCAGAGGCTGTGGAGGAACACGGTTGACTGGCTTGCTTCTCACGGATTCCTCACCCTACATTCTTATACAGGCCACAGTGAACGGAGCCCTCCCACACCAATCATCAATCAAAAAAAAAGAAAAAGAAAAAGAAACGAGATTCAGACTTGCCTGCAGAAAATTGGCTTTCTTACCTGAAGTTCTTCTTCCTAGATGACTCTAGATCATGACACATAGAGAAAAAACAAAACAAAACAAAACACTAGGACAGCCTCTCAAAACAGAGTGTTTAAATTAAAAAAACCAATCATCAAAAAATTATAAGTTAATCTCATATTTGGACATTAAGAAATATTTTTAGATAACTTACAATCAAAAGAACAAATAACCATGGAAAATAAGAAATGTTGAAAATGATAAAGTTAATTCAGATCTGATGGGGATGCTTTATAGACTTAACTCCATCTAATCAAAAGAGGAAAATGTCAACCTAATGAGCTGATTACCATCCACAGAGCAGACAACACTGGGTGGAGAGATTAAAGGAAATAGAATGATGTAATTAAAGATAAGACCACAAATTAATAAAATAGGAAAGAAACTCACAACAGCAGAAAGCCAAAGGCTGTTCCTTGGAGAAAGCTGACAAAATAAAGAAACGTCTGACTAGATTAATGAAAAATAAAAGGCACAGATAAAAAGGGGATGTCTGGCCTTGCTGGTAGACAACCACTCACGGAAATTATAAACATGGAAAGAAGTTATGAAGAACCTGATTCTAGATGAGTGGTTTTCCACGTTCCTCATGCTGCAACCCTTTAATAAGTTTCTCATGCTGTGGTGATCCCCCCAACCAGAAAATTAATCTTGTTGCTACTTTATAACTATAGTTTTACTACTGTTATGAGTTGTAATGTAAATATCTGTGTTTTGCAATAGTCTTAGGTGATCCCTGTGAAAGGGTCATTAAGCCCTCAAGAGGTTTGTGACCTACAGATTGAGAACCACTGTTCTAGATAGTTTGTAAACTTAAATGAAAACATAAATTTTATGAAAAATGTAAGGATAAAAAGTATACTAACAGCCAGGCGTTGGTGGTGCACGCCTTTAATCCCAGCACTCGGGACACAGAGGCAGGCGGATCTCTGTGAGTTCGAGGCCAGCCTGGTCTTCAGAGTGAGTGCCAGTGTAGGCTCCAAAGCTACACAGAGAAACCCTGTCTTGAAAAACAAAAAAAAAGTATGGTAACAAATGGAAAGAGTAAATCATTATAAAGCTTTTATAGAAATCAAATGAGGATTAAAAATTCTTTTCCAAAAGCAATTATATCTGCAGATCGAGTATGCATGTGTATATGGTGGATGTGTATATATGTGTGTGTGATGTATATATGTGTGTGTGTGCACACACAGTGTGTGTTTATATATGTGTGTGTACATGGTGTGTGTGTGTGTGTGTGTGTGTGTGTGTGTGTGTGTGTGTGTGAGCGCGCGCGCGCGCACACATTTGTTAAGGTCAGAGAACAATCTCAGGTACCAGTCCTCACCTTCCACCTTGTTTGAGACAGGGTTCATTGCTGTCTGTCATTATGTATGTCAAGCTACCTGGCTCCATGCTTTCAGGGATTTTTCAGTTGCCACTTCCCATCTTGCCTTAGGAACACTGGGATTACAGAAGCACAATGCTATATCGTGCTTTACATGCCAGCCTTCTGCCTTCCTCACTTTGCTTGGTGGTTTTTAATGGTAAATTCTAATAAACATTACAGGAGCCAATAATTATAATGATTACATAAAATATTTCTCAATGTAGATAAAGGAGATATGTTAATACCCAAACCGAAGAAAGATAGCATGTGAAAGGAAAGTTCAGGATAGCTATACACCAAAACTTTAGGGCATGATGGCAGCAAAGGTTCCTTGATGGCAAATAGAGATGGCCTAACATGACCAGGTGTCTTTATTCAGAGGATACAGGGTTGGTTGAATGCTAGAAAATCAACTAATGAATCTATCATATTAATAAAGTAGAGAAGTAATGTCATACAATCCCTGTTATGGGTGTGAGAAAAGCCTCTGGTTCAAGTTTACATCCTCTCATGACTGAAGAAGCCCCAAGGCTCAGAAGAGTTCCCTTAAGCTAAGGCTGGAAGATGGTTCCTAAGCGGTGCAAAAGTATATATAAAAGATATATGCACAGAGCCATGACTGGTGGTATAGGCCTGTCAGCCCATCTGCTTGGGAGGCTGAGGTGGGAGGGTTGCAAGCTTAAGGCCTGCCTAGGCTACAGAGTGGAAAGTCCTGCTTGAACAACTTAGTAAGACCCCGTCTCAACATAAAAAGTTAAAAAGAAGGCTCAGTGGTAAAGTGCTTACCTAGCATTCACAAGGCCTGCTATGTTCAATAGCTCACACCACAGACATAAAACCAAAATAAACAAGAATGCCTAATGCAGATCTGTCACCAGCATTCTCTCTCCTTAAAAAAAAAAATACATTTCTTATTTGTGTGTGTGTATGCACATGTGTGCCCCGCATAAGTGCAGATGCCCACAGAGTCCAGAAGAGGGAATCAGATTCCTATGAAGCTAAAATTACAGGCAGTTGTGAGCTGCCTGACATGGGTGATAGGAAGCACAGTCGGGTTGTCTGAAAGAGCAGTTTGTTCTCTTAACCATTGAGCCTTTTCTCCAGCAGCCCCTAAGCATTGCCTTTAAGATCAGGACCAAAGCACCCATTTCTTGTTGCATTCACAGTACATCCTATTAAGGAAAGGAAAATAACAAAAGTCTGAAGTCCAAAGGAGGCAATAAAACTCTTCCAAATGTTGTGTATTGATATTACTAACAACACAAAAGTCTGGAGGAACATTCATATTTATTAGATTATAAAATCAATTTACATCCCACCCACCTCAGCCACACTAGCAGGTTAGCAGGCAAGCCTCCTACAGGCAGGCTGCAGGCACCTATCAGACCCTGTAATCTAAAAGTTCCACTCTGCCCCCAAACCCACTGCCCAGACCTCAGTGGCTCCTTGAGGCATAGACAGAGACTGCATAGAGCAGACAAACAGGGGCTCCTCGACATACAGATTGCAGTGATCTGTCCTAGAGAGGATATCTGAGACACAGACACCTACTGTAAGGATTGGACCAAGAGCCGGCACCAATTGGAGGAAGAGATGGGTAGGCACCAGTGCAAGAATACATTCAATAACCTAAAGAGCAATGTGGCAACACCTGAACACTACAACAAGAAGACATGATCATCCTAACCCAGAAGAAGCAGAAGAAAATGACCTTAAATTTAACTTTATGAAGATGATAGAGACCTTTAATGAGGAAATGAAAAAATCCCTTAGAGAAATGGAGGAAAAGACAAAAAATTGAAAGAAATCTTTTAAAGAAAGCCAAGAAAACCAAGAAGAAAACAAACAGGTGAAGCAAACAGTTCAAACAGTTTAAGAGTTGAAAATTGAAATAGAGGCAATAAAGAAAACACAACCTGAGGGAATTCTGGAAATGGAAAATCTGGGTAAATGAACATGAACTACAGATGCAAGCATAAGCAACAGAATACAAGAGATGGAAGAAAGAACCTCAGGTGTTTAAGACTCATTAGAGGATATACAGTCATGGATGCCACCCCAGACTGCTATAACCAGCAAAGCTTTCAATTACCATGCATGGAGAAAACAAGATATTCCATGACCAAACAAGATTTAAACAATACCTATCCACAAATTCAGAAATATAAAAAGTACTAGAAGCAAAACTCCAACCCAAGAAAGTTAGTTGCACCCATGGAAACACAGGCAACAGATAACCTCACACCAGCAAACTCCAAAGAAAGGAAATACACAAAAACTACCACCAATATAACAGAAAATAACAATCACTGGTCATTAATATCTTAATATCAACGAACTCAATTAACCTATAAAAAGACAGGCTAGCAGAGTGGATATGAAAGTAGCATCTACCCTTTTGCTGCATACCTCGACCTCAAAGATAAACATAACCTCAGAGTAAAGGGAAAAGATTTTTTTCCAATCAAATAGACCTAAGAAACAAGTGGTTGTAGCTATCCAAATATCTAACAAAATAGATTTCAACAAGAGATGGGGAAAGTCACTTTATACTCATCACAGGAAAAATCCATCAAGATGAAGTCTGAATTCTGAACATCTATGCCCAAATACAAGAGCACCTACATAAGTAAAAGAAACATTACTAAAACTTAAATTATACTTCAGATCCCACACACTAATAGTAGGAGACCTTAACACCCCACTCTCACCACTAGACAAGTCTGCCAGACAGACGCTTAACAGAGAAATAAGGGAACTAACATGTCAAGACTCAAATGGACTTAAGAGACATTTATAGAACATTCCACACACAAAAAATAGACTATACCTCTCCTCAGCACCTCATGGAACCTTCTCTAAAATTGACCACATACTCAGTAACAAAGCAAACCCCTCAGATACATAAAAAATTGGAATACTCCCCTGTATTTTATTGGATCACCATGACTTAAAGTTACAATTCAACAACAACACTAATTGCAGAAAGCCTACAAACTCATGGAAATTGAACAATGCTCAATTAAATCACTTCTGGGTCAAGGAAGAAATAAAGAAATTTAAGACTTCCTAGAATGCAACCAAAATGAAGGCACAACATACCAAAACCTATGGTACACTATGAAAGCAGTGTTAAGGGGAAAGTTCATAGCACTAAGTGCCAACATAAAGAAAGTGGAGAAACCTCACAGTATCGACTTAACAGCATACCTTAAAGCTCTAGAACAAAAAGAAACAGACTCATTCAGCGAAGGAGATGCCAGGAAATAATCAAATTGAGTACTGGAATCAATAAAATAGAAACAAAGAAAACAATACAAAGAACTAATGAAACAAAGAGATGGTTCTTCAAGAAAATAAACAAGATGGACAAACCCTTTTCAAAACTAATCAAAAGACAGAGAGAGAATATGCAAATTAACAAAATCAGAAATTAAAAGGGGGACATAATAACAGACAGTGAGGAAATCCAGAGAATCATTAGGTCATACTTTGAAAACCTGTACTCCTGGCTGGGCGTTGGTGGCACACGCCTTTAATCCCAGCACTCGGGAGGCAGAGACAGGTGAATCTTTGTGAGTTTGAGGCCAGCCTGGTCTCCAGAGCGAGTGCCAGAACAGGCTCCAAAGCTACATAGAGAAACCCTGTCTCGAAAAACCAAAAAAAAAAAAAAAAAAAAAAAAAAAAAAAAAAAAAAAAAAAAAGAAAAGAAAAGAAAAGAAAAAAGAAAACCTGTACTCCACAAAATTCAAAAATCTAAAAGAAATAGACAGTTTTCTGGATAGGTACCACATACCAAAATTAAACAAAGACCAGACAAACAATTTAAATAGACCTATAATCCTGAATGAAATAGAAGCAGTCATCAAAAGTCTCCCAACCAAAAAAGGCCCGGGGCAGATGGTTACAGTGGAGAATTCTACAAGAACTTTAAAGAAGAGCTAACACCTATACTCCTCAAATTGTTCCACACAATAGAAATCGAAGAAATATTGCCAAGATCCTTTTTGCGAGGCTATAGTTACCCAGATACACAAACCACACAAAGACTTAACTAAGAAAGAGAATTACAGCTGGGCAGTGGTGGCACAAGCAGGGCGGTGGTGGCGCATGCCTTTAATCCCAGCACTTGGGAGGCAGAGGCAGGTGGATTTCTGTGAGTTCGAGACCAGCCTCGTCTACAAGAGCTAGTTCCAGGACAGCCTCCAAAGCCACAGAGAAACCCTGTCTCGAAAAACCAAAAAGAAAGAGAAGTACAGACCAATCTGCCTCATGAACATTGATGCAAAAATACTCAATAAAAACCAATCCGGGGCTGGAGAGATGGCTCAGCAGTTAAGAGCACTGTCTGCTCTTCCAGAGGACCTGAGTTCAATTCCCAGCACCCACATGGCAGCCCACAACTGTCTGTAACTCCAGTTCCAGGGGATCTAACATTCTCACACATATATGCAGGCAGGGAAAACACCAATGCATATAAAATAAAAATAAATAAATCTTAAAAAAATAATCCAAGAACATATAAAAAAATCATCCACCATGATCAAGCAGGCTTTATCCTAGAGATGCAGGGATTGTTCAACATACAAAAATCTGTCGATTTAATCCACCATATAAATAAACTGAAGATAAACTATACTATCATCTTATTAGATGCTGAAAAGCCTTTGAAAAAATCCAACACTCCTTCATGATAAAGGTCTTGGAGAGATCAAGGATACAATGAGTATATTTAACTATAATAAAAACAATATACAGCAAACAGACAACCAATATCAAATTAAATGGAGAGAAACTCAAAGTGATTCCACTAAAATCAGGAACAAGACAAGGTTGTCCACTCTCTCCATATCTATTCAATATTGTACTTGAAGTTCTAGCTAGAACAATAAAAGGAGATCAAGGAGATACAAATTGGAAAGGAAGAAGTCACACTTTTTCTAGATGATAAGATAGTATACATAAGTGACCCCAAAAATTCTACCAGAGGACTCCTACAGCTGATAAACACCTTCAGTAATGTGACAGAATACAAGATCAATTCATAATAATCAGTAGGGCTGAGAAAGAAATCAGAGAAACATCACCATTCACAATAGCCACAAATAACATAAAATATATTGGGGTAACACTAACCAAAGAAGTGAAAGACCTGTATGACAACAAATTTAAGGCTTTGAAGAAAGAAATTAATGAATATAACAGAAAATGGAAAGATCTCCCATGCTCTTGGATAGGTAGGCTCAACATAATAAAAATGGCAATCTTACCAAAAGCAATCTACAGAGTCAATGCAATCCCCATCAAAATCCCAACATAATTTTTCACAGACCTTGAAAGAACAATACTCAACTTCATATGGAAAAAGAAACAAAAAAACCCAGGATAGCTAAAACAACCTTGTACAAAAAAGGAACTTCTGAAGGCATCACCATCCCTGACTTCAAGATCTACTATAGAGCTATAGTAAAGAAAACAGCTTGGTATAGGCATAAAAACAGACAGATAGACCAATGGACTCAAATTGAAGAACCTGATATTAATTCACACACCTATGAACACCCGATTTTTGACAAAGAAGGTAAAATTATACCTAGGAATAAGGAAGCATCTTCAACAAAGGTGCTGGCATAACTGGATGTCAGCATGTAGAAGAATGCAAATATATCCATATCTATTGTCATGCACAAAACTTAAGTCCAAATGGATCAAAGATCTCAACATAAATCCAGCCACTGATCTTCATAGAAAAGAAAGTGGGAAGTAGCCTTGAATGCATGGGTTTAAGAGAAGACTTCCTAAATATAACAAACACCAGTAGCACAGACTCTAAGAGCCCAATTAGTAAATGGGACTTCCTGAAACTGGGAAATTTCTGCAAGACAAAGAACACAGTCAATAAGACAACAGGGCAGCCTACCAATCCCACATCAGGCAGAGTACTGATCTCCAAAATATATGAAGAACTCACCAAGCTATGCATCAAAAACCAAATAATCCAGTTAAAAAATAGTGTACAGATTTAAATAGAAAATTCTTAATGGAAGAAAATCCAATGGCTGCAAGACATTTAAGTAATTTCTCAACATCCTTAGCTATCAGGCAAATGCAAATCAAAACAACTCTTACGATATCATCTTACATCAGTCAGAATTGCTAATATCAAAATCAGTGATGATAGCTTATGCTGGAAAGGATTTGTTGTAAGGGGAACACTCCTCCACTGCTGGTGAGAGTGCAAACTTGTATAGCCACTTGGAAATCAGTATGGCGGTTTCTCAGAAAACTGGGAATCAATCTATCTCAAGACCCAATGATACCACTCTTGGGCATACACACAAAGGATTGACTCTCATATCATAAGGATATTTTCTCAACTGTGTTCATAACAGCATTATTCATAATACCTGGAACCTGAAAACAACCTAGATGCCCCTCAGCTGAAGAATGGAATAAAGAAAATGTGGTACATTTACACAATGGAGTACTAAAAAAATGTAGTAAAAAAATGATGACCTCTTGAAATTTTAGGGACAAATGGATGGAACTAGAAAAAAACATCTTTAGTGAGGTAGCCCAGACCCAGAAAGACAAACACAGTATGTACTCACTCATAAGTGGATATTAGACGTAAAGCAAAAGATAACCTGGCTACAGCCCACAACCCCAGAAAAGATAGGTAACAAGGAGGATCCTAAAATTGACATACATGGATCCCCCTGGGAAGGGGAAATAGACAAGATCTCCTTAGAAAATTGGGAGTGTGTGTGTGTGGAGGCAGGGTGGGGAGAAGGGAAGGTAGAAGGGGATGGAAAGGGAAGAAGAAGAAAGAGAAGGAGAACATGAGGGTTTGGGATGGTTGAGATGTGGGAAGAACTGAGAGGGAGAGCAAGGAAAGAGATATCTTGATTGAGGGAGTCATTATGGTGCTAGAGAGAAACCTGGAACCAAAGAAATTCCCGGGAATACACAAGTATGACCCCTGCTAAGACTCTTAGCAATAGTGGAGGGGATGCCTGAGCTGGCCTTCCCGTGTAATCAGACTGATGATTACTTAAATTATCATCATAGAACCTTCATCCAGCAACTCATGGAAACAAATGTGGAGATCCACTGCTAAGCTCCCAGATTCCAGTTGAAGAGAGGGAGGGGCTATAATATGAACAAAGGAGTCAAGATAACTTTGGGGATACCCATGGAGACAGCTGACCTGAGCTAGGGGGAGCTCACTGACTCTGGACGGACAGTGGGGGAACCTGCATAGGACCAAACTAGGCTCTTTGAATGTGGGTGATAGTTGTGTGGCTTGGGCAGTCTGTGGCACCAAGATTTATCCCTAGTGCTTGACTGGCTTTTTGGAGCCCATTCTTTTTGGAGGGACACCTTGCTCAGCCTGGATATGGGGGGAGGGCCTTGGTCCTGCCTCAAAGTGATGTGCCAGAGTTTTGTAATTCCCCATGGGAAGTCTTACCCTCTCTGAGAAGCAAATGGTGAACCGGGGGGCTAAGTGGGGGAAGGTGGGGAGAGCAGGAGGAGGGGAGGGAATGGGAACTGGGATTGTTCTTTGTTGTTGTTGTTGTTTGTTTTGTTTTGAGACAGGGTTTCTCTGTAGCTTTGGAGGTTGTCCTGGAACTCGTTCTTGTAGACCAGGCCCTGAGATTATTTTAAAATAAAAAAGATAAAAAGAAAAAAACTCAAAAAGTCAATTTACAAAATTCAGAGTTTTTATATCTCCCCACAAACTTTACAAAAATAAAATGATAAGATTGACCTTATACAGATCTACATTTTTTAAAAAATTGAGCTTGTGTTTGACAGAATAATGCCTTCCCAATGACAGCTAAGCTCTATTTCCCAGAACCCATGAATATATTAGATTACACTGGAAAGGAGAATTTATAAGTATACATAAAATTGTAGTTGACAATCACTGGACCTTAAGATAAATTATCCTGACAGGATCAAGGGAATTAGAAGGGTCTTTGAAAGGAAAAAATGGGCCAAAGAGAACCAGAGAGGGTGATATGAAGACAATTTAACCCATAGCCGTGGCCTTGAAGATGGAGGAATTGGTCATGAGCCAAGAAGATCCTCAAACCCTAGAAGCTGAGCTAGCCAAGAAAATAGATCCTTTCCTGTCCATAGAATTCTCTGCAGTGAATACACTCCCACCAGCACCTCAATGTTTGCTCAGTCATGTTCTATCTTCAGATCCTTAGAACAATTAGATAATGAATTTGTGTTGTCTTAAGCCAAGTTTGTGGTCGCTGATTGCAGCACCAACAGGAAACTGATTCAGAACCACAGAATAAATCGTTTCTTTTATATGTAAGGCTTTAAGGGGAAAGCTATAAAAATTTATTGAAGTACATTAAAGCAGGGCTAAGTAAATGGCCTGAGAGACTCTTTCTCATAAAGATGCAAATTCTTGCTAAGCTGATCTATAGATTGAATGCTGTGCCAATAGAAACTTTAGTAATTTTAAGGTGGAACCTGACAAGCTGATTCTAAAATTTCTACAGACATGCAGAGAGGTCCAGTGATAGCCACTTGGATAGTATTCTTGATGAAATTCTAAGTTCATTGGAATAGGGCTGAGGAGATGGGTCCATTAGTAAAGTGTTTGCCATGCAAGCATAAGAGCCTGGGTTCAACCCCCAGAACCCAGTTTAAAACTCCAGGCATGGGAATACACACTTAAAATCTGAGTGCTGGGGAAGTGGTGACAGGAAGATCCTTGGGGCGTTCTGGCCCATCTAGACAAGTCACTCTGAGCTCCAGGTTCAGTGAGAGATGCTATTGCAAAATATAAAGTAGAGAGTGATTGAGAAAGACAATGGACAGGGACCTCTGGTCTACACACACACACACACACACACACACACACACACACACACACACACACACGTGTGTGTGTGTAGGGAGAGATCTTACCAAGTACTGTTTGGGCGTAGCCACAGGCACATAAGGGGCAGCTCTCCGAGACCCGACCAGAATCCCGAGAGAGAGCAAGCACCCCTCTCCTTGGGCCTTTATCCCACATGCCTTCCCCACCATGATGGACTCAACCCTTTCTTGAACTGTGATGCAGAGTAAACCTCTCCCTTTTTTTGGTTGCTTTTGTTATGTTTTTTTTAAAGTCATAGAATAAAAGAAGAAATAAAGTCATAAGAAGAATACATGTGAAATAAGTTACATAATGTTATTGGCAGAATTATTAACAAAAAGACACAATCCTATGCCATACTGAGAGTAAGATGCTTAGCTAGATTGTGACATGCCCATGTGGTAGAATATTATACAGTGGTGCACATGCAACAACCGGCTCCATGATGAAACCATGATGCTGAAGACATAAAGAAGAGGACAGGAGGTACAATTAGTTTAATTGAGGGTACTTGGAATTCCAAAAGTGAATTGATACATTTACAAGAGATTTGTACACAAGTAGAAAAAACTTAAAAAAGAGAGAAAGAAAAGATAAATGAATACAAAATTTAGCACACCGAGGGAAACAAGAATCGGGTTTGTGAGGAGGAAACTGTCTTGGGGACATAGGTGATGTTTCATTTCTTTACTTACATAGTGGAAACTTAATGCTGTCTTTGTCTGAAAATTGAGTTACTCAATTCAGGTGACAATCATTGTTACAGACGTGGCTTTGGGCGAAAGGAAGTCCTTTCATACAGACTCAGTAAACCCTTAAAGAATTCTTCTTTTCTTCCTTCACTTTTATATTTGCTTTGCCATTTCAAACTCACTCATCAATCACATCTTGCTTCTGGTAGCCACCTAGGCCAGTGCCTTCCCCAAATGGGTGAAGCCGGAGAGACTTCAGAACCTCGGACAGCACCTGCATCTCTGCTGTCAGCACTGTGGACAGTGACCTGCGGGTCCAGTTTCAGCACCGAGAACAGAGATCCGAGGCTGGTCCCAAGCAGAGAACCCCTAGAGTGGTTCTCAACCTTCCTTTTAATATAGTTTCTCATGTTGTGATGATCCCCCATGGTCCCCCCGAACCATAAAATTATTTTTGTTGTTACTTCATAACTGTAACATTGATACTGTTAGTAATCACAATGCAAATATCTGTGTTTCCAATGGTCTTAGGGTCTTTTGACTCTCAAGGGATGGCAACTAACAGGTTAACAACCACTTCTAGAGGTGGTGGAAAGGCACAAGTCAATACATATCCAGGTTACCTTTACCATCTCCCACAAAACTGGTGAACAACCATGAAATAGAAATCGGGTTCTATTCCAAATACAGCTGTGATCTGTTGCTCAGCCTATCTTCCTTGGCTTTGTTCTTATGCACCAGAATTGGAGAAGGAATGGTCCCCAGAAGGCACAAATGACTTTCTTATCAACCTATGGAAGGGTGGGCTTTGAAGACAGCTTTGCCAGGTCAGATGGAGATTCTGCTCTCACCATCGAAGTGGACACCTGGGATACCCCAGTATGGATTGTCACCTTTCTGTTGCTGGGAGAATTCAGCAACCCAAAGTAGAAGACAGCAATGTGTGTGATGAAATAACAGAAAAATTTTCAAAGCCTGTTTCTTTGGTGGATATCAAATCAGAAAGGAACGGTTTTTATGGGATGTTTGAATTTGAGAGGTAACTAAAACATAATCTTATATTGTCTTCTTTGGAAATAAAGCCAGGAAAATGACCATACAAAACATTGGCATTTGTGACTACTAAACCTCAGAGGATATCCTAGCTACTTGTCCAGTCCTACTTATTTCAGATCTTCAATGGTCCAGTGACCATTGTCTAAGAGGTCCTATGTGCTAATAGAAGCCAGAAAAAAAATACCTCAAGGGGAACTGCTGTATGTGGTGGCACGCACCTTTAATCCCAGTACTCAGGAGGCAGAGGCAGACAGATCTCTGAGTTTGAAGCCAGTCTGATCTACATAATGAGTTCCAGACCACAGAACTTCATTCACAATGAGACTCTGTTTCAAAAATAAAAAAGTTCAAACTATCTCAAAAGAATCATTGACTGCACACAGAATTCCCAGAGTAAATTTATACAGGGTGATTGATTCTTTTTATAAGCCACTGGATTCCTTATGCTGGTATTTTATGTTGGATTCTTCACATATATTCATAAATACATTGGCCTGTAATTCACATTATTTTGCCTTACTTATATGAAAGCTATTCTAATATATGGAACGAATAAGGAATTACAGGAGTTAAAATAGCTTAAGCATCACAAAAGTGACTACTAGGTCTTTAGAAGTTAGATAAGACTGAACTGTGAATCTGTCTGAGCTTGGTCCCTTTGCTGACCTCCACTTACTGTCTTATATGGTCTATAATAGTTAGTATATTAAATTTTTCCTTTTCCTTTTGGATTGATTTTGCCAACATACTTTCACTTGGAAATTGTCCCTTTCCTTGAGATTTCCAATGTGCTATCATACATTTACTTATTTCTCCTCTCATAACTATTTTATTTCCAGTCTCTGCAGATAAGCTGACCGTGTCTGTTTCTTACTCCAATCCTGACTAATTTTACTCTCCTTCTTTCTTTATTCTCTCTAATTATACTCATGAGAAAGCTTTTGTTCCTATTTTATTAGCCACTTTGAAGAACCAGCTCTTTTACTATTTTTCCACTTTATTACTTTTTAATGAGACATTGTCTCACTATGTAGCTCTGGCTGTCATGGAACTCTCTATGTAGACCAGGATGGCCTTGAACCCATAGAGATCAGCCAGCTTCTGCTTTATGAGTGTTGGAATTAACCACACGCCCAGCTCTTTGAGTTCCTTTCTACCATCAATTTCAGTCCTCATCCTTATGAATCCTTTACTTCTTATTTCTTGTTGATTCTCCTAATTTCTTTAGACAAGCAGTAATAATGTTCAGTCTCTTTCAGTGAAGGCATTTGAGTCTGCACCTACATAGTGTTAACTTTGTTCCTTATATTTTAAAACATAGTGTTCTCTTTTCTTTGCTTCCTCAAAAGTCTGTATTTTCTCTCTCTGATGCACGGTTGTGTAGAGATGTTAAAATTTTGAAGTAAATATTTGAGGTTTTCCTCCCCCTTGTGTTAGTTATTGTTATGTGTGCAGAGTGTAGTCAGAATATGCAGCCTCTGAAAACCATGATTTTTGTGTTTCTGAATTTTAAAAAGTTGTGTGTTCTATTGCGTATTGGGAAGTGTGACATTCTCCACTCTACATCCCATAACCACATATTCACTGTTTATGTTTTCCAATTGTTATGTCATTCACTTAGGTTTTCTTGTTTGTCTTGAAGTTTTCAAATATATAGAAAAGTAGAGAGATGAGTATAATGAACACTCCATTGTCATCTAGGGACGTTGCCCACTCAGCCATGTTTGCTTTCCTGAGGTGTAGAATTCATAATATTTCATCCCTAAATACTCATGTCCCCCCTCTAATAAGGTAAGGCCTTTCCCATATTGCTGCCATAGCATTATTGTACATGAGAAAATTACACTGATGTCTTTAGTCTTCTAAAGACCATCTCAAAACCCCATAACCATCTCAAAAATGACTTTGAAAAGTTGAATTGCTTAAGCTGGTATATAATGAATGGCCAGGCAACACATTCTGGATATTTATTAGTGATTGAACACTCTTTTTCATTTGATGATTTCTTTATTTTTGTTTTGTTGTGTCAGGGTCATGTATTGCTCAGGTTGGCCTTGAACTCACTATGTATGTTCAGTGATCTTGAATTTCTGGCCCTCCTGTTGTCACTGCTCTGGTGCTGGGATTACAGGTGTGTGCCACCAGGCTGAATTATTTGTGCCCACAGACAAAGGAAATTTGAAGTTATCTTGGACTGATTTTATTTTTATCAAGTTGTCTTTTCTTTCCTAAGCTTTTATTTTTTTATATTTAGTTCTTCTATTTTTAAGAATAGGCTCTGTATTACTTCATTGCAGAATATTCTAATTAAATCATACATTTAAATGTGCTTGACATTTTTTGAGGTAGGTATTTGCTAGTCGTACTTTACTTTCACTTACTTTATTAATTTTTTTCAGACATTGTCTCGCTCTGTAGACCAAGCTGGCCTCTAATACATAGAGATTTGCCTGCCTTTGACTCCTAAGTGTTGGAATTAAAGGTATGTGCCACCACATCCAGCATTTATTTTATTCTTGCAAATATTTCCCAAGCCATCTATGTGATACATTTTAAAGAAACTATTGACTGTATTTCTGTAAATGCATTTGCTTGTTTGTTTATTTTATTATATAAAAGTATCTGTCTTCTATTATTTGTTTTCTTTGTGTATGCATGGATGTCATGTGCATGTGTGGACATGTGTGTGGAGGACAGAGGTCAGTCTCAGACATTGCTCCTTAGGAGTCATCTACCTTGTGTTTTGTGTTTTTGAGACAGAGTCTCTTACTGGCCTGGCACTCACCAAATGGGCCAGGCTGGCTTGCCAGTGAGTCTTGAGGATCTCCTGTTTCTGCCTCCCCAGCTCTTGGATTGCAAGCATTCCCAACTATGCCTGGCTTTTTAAAATGTGAGTTCCAGAGATTGAACTCAGGTCCTTATGTTTGCAAGGCAAGCACTCCAGTGACTGTACCATTGCTATAGGTCCACTGTCTATTGTTTAATGGAAGATTTCAGTTCTTTCCATGATCATCCTAACCTATTGATTGGTTCATTTTTTGAGCATTGTGCTTGGATCCCTGGATAGACTGGAACTCACCATGCTTCCGTCTCAACCCTCCAAGTACTGAGATTACAAGTGTGGTTCACCCTGCTAAATTTATTTAATGACTTCATTTAAAGTAATTCCTATACTCTCTTCTCACCAATCATTTAGTTTATGTATACTTTCTCTTTCCTTTTCTTTTTCATAGTTTGATCTTACTGTCTTCACTCCCCTCCCCGCTTCACTGGGAAGCCCCTTCTAGATCTTTCTATTACATTAAGGATCACATTTCTTCTTTGTTTATGTAATCAACCAGATTCTCACTATTATTTAAGAGCAAAATTCCAACTGTTCATAAGGCAAGGTGTTCTATTTCTCCCTTATCATTTCTCCTTGGTCCTCAAAGATGACAGTTCTAGAATTACCCTATTTTCTTCTCCTGCTCCCTGCTTAGGTGAAATCTGTGTGCTCATCAGTCCCTACACACATCTCAAAGGTTGCTGAGTTTTGACATTTGTGGAACTATCATTAGAATCTCACTTTTATTTCTAGAATCCTCCCTTTACACTTTTGCTACAGTTGGAGACAAGTCTACTCTTATTCATCTTGATTGAATTCTTCCACGTGCCAAGGTCTGCTTCTCACTCCATCCTTCTTTGGTCCCTGGTTGTTATCTGTCTCACATGTTCCTGGCTCTTCATATGTGGATGTAGGTCACATTCAAGGATGTGAACTCTCAGTATTTCCCATTGGCTTCCTGTTGTATGTGACACCAGAAGACAGGATTCTTTCACAAAGTTCACACTGTATAGACCAGACCTGGCCATGTGACATGCTGTAGCCATGGACTATATTCAGAGTAGATTCTGGGTGTTTGGGGGGGGGTAGAAACTTCTAGAAACAATGCCAGATCTATCACTTTCCCTTTCCCAGTTGGAGATAACAAAGGCCAGGGGGAACCTAGGGGCGTCTCCATGAGCACAGCCACCTGCTGATACACAGACAAAAAATGCATCTTTGCCCCGTTAAGCCACTTATTTTTGACTTTTAAGCAATTTTTGCTACTGTTGCATCATCTACCCATGTTAGTTGACTGAGAACTAGTTAGGATATAGTTTGTTCTTTTTCACAAGTCTCTGTTCTCTTGTCTGGCTCTGGGCCCATCCAGCACTGTATACATTCTTCACAGGATCCCAGGACTCAGATTGAATTGCTAGATATGCTTGGGGGAGGATGCTGAGAAGATGAATAAGCACCAGGGAGGATGTATGAGAGAGAAAACAAGGAGGTCACTGGAGGAGGCCAGTAATGTGGGTACCATATCATGGTAGAAAGTGACAGGGAATGGAACCTCACATAGGCTTTGGCTCCTGAGCCTTGCTGTGAATCTTTTTCCTGACGTCTTTCCATGGTGCTCTTGGAGAGAGAGAAGTCATAGCTGAGAGAGAACCACGTTGGTTGCTTGCAAGTCAGTATAGGTGTCTCCTCCCTCCTGTCCTGAGTGAGCCCTTTGCACATCCATTGCTTCCGAACTAAACTCTTAATGATGGGTCCTTGGCATCACTGACTTCAGGGAGTGATGATTGGTGTTTCCCAAAACCGAAACCCACTTCTGAGATGGTGTCACCAGATTTCCCTGGAGCACTCCTTAGAATCATCTCCCTCTTGGGGTTTTATACAAGAAAATCATTAATTTTGTAATTATGATTAGCTTTTGAGACAGAATCTCCCTGTTTAGTCCAGGCTGATCTCACACTGTTGATCCCCCTGTCTCAGCCTTCCAGGCACCATCATGACTGCCTAGCAATTTGAAAAAGTTTTAAAGGGTCCAGAGATTTCAAGCACCAAGTGGTTGAGTGTTTGGGAGACCTGTATTCTCTCTGGGATATGAGTTATTTTGTGTCCACCAGGCCTGACCTAGGTAATGAAAGATCATCATCACGCATGGCTGTTATGACTTCAGTGGCTCTGGTGGCTCTGGTCCCTGTAACTGGCACCATGGAGGTCAGGGTGGCTAGGGATCCCCTGCTGTGACACACTGTCTCCAGCATGTTTAGAGCCATCTGAATTAGAACCTTTGCTGCTTGAATTGACCACCAATTTCTAGGACCCTTTGTCCTTTTCAGTCAGAAATACTATCGGAGAGCTCTCCAGGCCTGAGCAGTGTTGTCAAGACTAAGGAATGTGGGTGCTGAGATGCCATAGTCACCCAGAGAGGTGCCTATACTTTGGTCACCCTCCTCCATATGCAGCATTTGTGGATATTGGTGTATGTAGATAAATCCAGGCTCCTTCCCATGCTAACTGTGAACTGTGTTATCTAGTCTTGCTTCCTGTCCTCTCAGAGGCCAAAAAAGGCCTGACCTCTGACCCTTTCTTTTACCACTTTCCCAAGATGCCCACATCCTGGCCCCATGTGCTTCATGCTCCTCTGTAAGCATGCTGGGTGCCTGCTCAGAGTATTTGCAATGGCTTATCCCTCTCTGGTAGATGACTTTCCTTCTGGTCTCAAGTTTCAATTCAAGCACTTTCTCCTCAGGGAATTCCTTCACTAGCTTACCTGTCACCTATACATGCCGCACACAAGCTCCATCTACCTCAGGCCTCTTAGGAATTACCCAATTGGAAAGCTCCATTACTGTTCACTGTTCCATGAGAACACCTTCCCCATAAAGGCAGATAAGTACCCTCCTATAGATACTTAAGGAAAATGTGTTGTTGAACTGCTTAGTCACCCCAGGGGACTTCAGGACACCTTGGGGCAGTTGTATTCAACTTTAGGCAAGCAGGTCTGGGCTTCTGTGTGCTATGTTGGCCTGGTTTGTCAAAGGGAGGAGACTCAACTGGCAATTGGCTTCTGGCCAGATGAGAAAAGAGACAAAGATTCAGCAAGTTCTTGCCATTAGCAGACACCTCTTTTGGCTCTGCTTACAGCAACCCCAGGAGCTGGGCATTCATCCAGCCTGCACCCTGGGGGCCACAGGCTGACATTCTCTATGCTGAGGAGCTCTCTGGGACAGCCTAAGCTGCATTCTGGCTAGCCTCATGTGATCCCTCATGCCTCTAACTCCTGAATCTATGATCACCCTCCACCTTGTATCCCCCATAGGTGACATCTGGGGCAGAAAGCAGATCAAAGATGGGGAAGGTAGAGCAGACACGGTGCCTGGACTCCTAGAGACCATTGGGGCTCAATTCTGATTGGTCAGTGTTTCTCTTGCTTTAGCCTCGACATTGTACTAGGGATGGGGACACAGGTGAATCCTCCCTGTCCTTTGGAAGTGCAGAGGGAAGTGACTGCTACACTGAAGGCAGAAGCTGTTCTGAAACCATGTGTCTCAGAACCAACTTGGGAGCGCAAAAGGCTTCCTGGAAGAAGTAACCAAAGAATTGGAGGAAGAGGAGCCTTTGGAGCCCTCTGGAACCTTTACTCCTCCTCTTCTCGTTCCTTGGAAGTTGAAAATTCCCATAAAGGTGTAAATAATACACCCGTGAGTCCCCAGAATAGCAGGGGTGAATATTCAGGGATGTTGAGAGTCATGCTGCAAGTTGTAGCCACTTCAGCTGTATTGACAAAAATACCTTTTGCCACTCAAAAGTGAAAATGGCAGAGCAGAGAATCAGGCTTCCGAAAAGGAATCAATGCAGAGGCCATGGAGGAATGTTGTTTACTGGCTTTCTCCATTTGTTTTCTTATTCAACTTAGGGTCACCTGCCCAGGTGTGGCACCACCCACTATGAGCAGGGCCCTCCCACATTAATAATCAATAAAGAAAATGCCTCACAGGCTTGCCTGTACGTCATTTTCTCAGTTGAGTTTCTTTGCTCTCTGATGACTCTGTGTCAGCTTGACAAAACAAAAACAAAGCAAACAAAAGACAGGATGGGATTTCTATCTTGTCTAGAGTCTCCCACCCCCACCCCCAGGAAGCCTCCAAACCTTCCTCTTCATCAGGAACCAGCCCAGCCCTGTTGTTTAGCCATAGAGAAAGTGAGAAGGGGGGATCTTCTTTTACCAAATCATGTGAGGAGCAGGGGACGGGAGGGGACCACAGCTGAGGCCTGACACAAAAGCCTTCGTTGCTTCACAGTCTGAGTGGGCTTTGAAGTCCTGTTCAACGAACAGTGATTCTAATGGTAAGGAGCCAGTCATCTTGGGAGGTGCTTTGGGGACAGGCTAGGATCCACTGGCCAGGGAAAAAAATTGCATGTTTGTCTCTTAACTCCTTCTGTCCCTTTCCAGATGGTATCATCTAGTGGCCTTAGCTCATTGAGGGGATCCGATTTCATCTCCAAGTTAAAGACCAGGAAACTTAATTTTGTTATCTTCTTTGGGTCTCCTAGTAACTTCCCAATAAATTATTTTTAGGTTATTTTTTAACCTAAATTAATAATGTTTTTATTAATTCTTTGATAATTTCTTTTTCAAAAATTGATGATATTTTTTTCTCACAATATATTCCAATTACAACTTTCCCCGTCCTCTACTCCTCCCAGCTCCTCCCCACCTCTCCTTCCATCGGGATCTACACCCTTTCTGTCTCTCATTAGAAAACAAAATATCAGCTGGGCAGTGGTGGTGCACACGTTTAATTCCAGCATTCTGGAGGCAGAGGCAGGCAGATCTCTGTGAGTTCCAGGCCAGCCTGCTCTACAGAGCGAGTTCCAGGACAGGCTCCAAAGCTACACAGAGAGACCCTGTCTCAAAAAACAAAAACGAAAGAAAGAAGAAAGGAAGGAAGGAAGGAAG
This sequence comes from Cricetulus griseus, assembly GCF_003668045.3. NCBI lineage: Eukaryota > Metazoa > Chordata > Mammalia > Rodentia > Cricetidae > Cricetulus > Cricetulus griseus. Next base: position 370,238,341 of record NC_048595.1, on the reverse strand, counting down.
GAAGGAAGGAAGGAAGGAAGGGAGGGAGGGAGGGAGGGAGGGAAGGAGGGAGGGAGGAAAATGTCTTCTATGGTATAAAATATAATAAAATTAAAAGAAGAAAAAGCCTAACCTGTCAAAATTGGACAATACAAACAGAAGGAAAAGAGCCCAGGAGAGGGCACAAGAAACTCACTCATTTACACACTTATGCACCCCATTAAAAACACTAAACTGGAGCCACAATATATACACAAAGGACTGTGGGATAAAATAAGGGAAGAAAAACATGATTTAAAAAAAGGAAAACCCTGACATGACATTATGAGCTAAAGAACCTTCAAAGATCCCATTGAGTTCATAGACTCTTAGCCATCTACTGCCCTTAAGAGGAGTTTGTTTCCCCAGTGAGACTCCCTTGAAGGAAACTCAATTTTCATTTGTAAGTGGTTACCAATGAGAGAGTGCTTCTGGGTTAGGAATGGGGTTTGTTTCCACTCCTTTCAGCTCTAGGCTCCCATGTGGTGCAGACCCATCCAGGCCTTGTGCATACTGCCTCATTCTCTGTGAGTTCATATATGAGTCAGCTTGGTTCTTCCTAGGGATTCCCTGAACCCTGAGGAAGGATTTGATGGAGATATCCCCTTTAGGGCTGAGTGTTCCAAGATCTCTCACTCTCTATTCAACATATAGCTGTAGGTATCTATTTGTTCCCATCTGCTTCAAGAGGAAGCTTCTCTGATGATGACTGAGCAAGGCACTGATCTGTGAGTATAGCAGGATGTCACTAAGGAGTCACTCTATTGCTATGTTATTGTTTTTTTTTCTTTTTTTTTTTCTAGAACAGTAGTATTTGGTTTTCCACTAGATCTCTGGGCTATCTTGCTTAACCAAGCAGTGTCAGGCATTGATTCCATCTCATGTAGTGGGCTTCCATTCAAATCAGACATTGGTGGGTTACTCCCACAAATTTTGTGACACCATGGCATTAGCATATCTTTCAGGCAGGATACTATTGTAAATCAAAGGGTTTGTGGCTGGACTAGTGTTTACATTTCTACTTTTGTAGCATCCAGAGAACTTTCCTGTACCAAAGATGCTAACACATAGGGGTGAAGTTCTGTGTAGATACCCACTTGTCTTCTTCATGCCCAATGAATTGTATAGGTATTGTCTTCAGCAATAGGGCCTTGCTGTCAGTTTGTGGAGAGTAACCTAGAGCAAAGGCCTAGGTTGTTTGCTGGTTCCTGTGACACCCTTTTGTTCCACAACTCAATTAGATATAATCCAATCCCAGTACGGGGAGGTTTCATTTAGATTGCTTCATATAAATGGAAGCTTCTACTGTATTTTGTTTCATACCCTTCCCTTTCCCTCTCTATGTGAGCCTCACATTCCAGTCTTCTACCAACCATCAATCCATAATTATTCTTTTCTCTTCTCTAGGGAGATTTACCTGCCCCCTCTCCCCAGTCCCTTACTTGATACCTAACCTCAGTGGGTCTAAGGCTTGTAGTGTGATTACTATTGATTGACTTAACAGCTATCATCCACATATAAGTGAATGCATATCATATTTGTTTTTCTGGGTCCAGATTACTTTACTCAGGATGATTTTTTCTAGTACCACCAATTTGCCTGCAAAATTCATTATTTCATGTTTTTAATGGCTGAGTAATCCTCATTATGTAAATGTATCATAGTTTTTTACCCATTCTTTTGTTGAGAGACATCTAGGTTGTTTCCAGTTTGTGGCTATTATGAATAGAGCAACAATGAACATGGTTGAACAAGTGTCCTTTTGGTAGGATGTAACATCCTTTGGGTATATGCTCAAGAGTGGTATAGCTGGATCTTGAAGTAGATATATTGTTGATCTGAGTGCCTGTGCTATAGATGTTCAATTCAGAAAGTCTTTTTGTGTGTGTGTGCCAATGAGTTCAAGGCTATTCCCCACTTTCTCTTCTATCAGGTTTGTGTGTCTGGTTTTATGTTGAGGTTTTTTTAAAATCAATTTTGAGTTGAATTTTGTGCAGGGTTATAAGTATAGATATATTTGCATTCTTCTACATGCAGACATCCAGCTTCACTAGCACCATTTTTTGAAGATAATGTCTTTTTTCCAATATGTATTTATGGCTTTTTAAGAATATAAAATCATGTGTCCTTAGGTGTGTGGATTTATGTCTGATTTATTCCATTCCATTGATTGACATGACTGTTTTTGTGCCAATACACCATGCTGGTGGTAGTTTTTAATCATAATAGCTTTGAAATTGGGGATTATGACATCTCCAGCAGTTCTTTTTTTTTTTTTTTTGCTGAGAATTGTTTTAGTTATCCTGGGTTTTTATGTTTTCATATGAAGCTGAAAATAGTCCTTTCAAAATCTGTGAAGAATTGTGTTGGAGTTTTGATGAGGATTGCATTGAATTTATAGATTGCTTTAGATAAGATGGCCACTTTTACTATTTTAATCCTATTGTTCCATGAGCATGGGAGATCTTTCCATCTTCTGATAACTTCTTCAATTTCTTTCTGCAGTGACTTGAAGTTGTTTATCATACAAGTCTTTTGCTTGCCTAGTTAAATCTACCCCAAGATAATTTTTATTATATGAGGCTATTATGAAAGGTCTTGTTTCCCTGATTTCTTGCGTCTCTGGTGTGAAGCTTGCTTGATCGTGGCAGATGATCTCTCTCTCTCTCTCTCTCTCTCTCTCTCTCTCTCTCTCTCTCTCTCCCTCTCTCTCTTTCTCTCTCTCCCTTCCTTCCTTTCCTTCCTTCCTTTCTTTCTGTCTTTCTTTCTCTCTTGCTTGTTTGCTTTCTTTTGATGTGTTTTTGGATTCGGTTTGCAAGCATTTTATTGAGATGTTTTGCATCTTTGTTCATAAGGGAGATTGGTCAGTAATTCTCTTCTTTGTTGGATCTTTATGTGGTTTGGTATTAGGGTGACTGTGGCCTTGCAAGATGAATTGGGAAATGTTTCTTCTGTTTCTATTTTGTAGAATAATTTGAAGACTATTGGCATTAACTTTTCTTCCAAAGACTGGTAGAATTCTGTGCAAAAACCATCTGGCTTTGTGCTATTTTTGTTTCGGAGACTTATAATGACTGCTTCTATTTCACTAGTGCTTATAGCTTAAACTGCTATCTGACCTTAATTTAAATTTGGTAGTAGTATATATCAAGAAAATTATCCATTTCTTTTAGATTTCTCCAATTTGGTGAAATATGGGATTTTAAAGATGTCCTTACTATTCTCTGGATTTTTTTCAGTCTCTATTGTTATGTCCCCCTTTCATTTATAATTTTGTTAATTTGGATATACTCTCTCTACCTAGTAATTAATTTGGATAAGAGTTTGTCAATCTTATTGATTTCCTCAAGGAACCAACACTTTGTTTCATTGATTCTTTGCATTATTTGTTTCTATTTTATTGCTTTTAGCCCTGAGTTTGATTATTCCTTGCCATCTACTCCTTTTGGGTGCAATTTCTTCTTTTTGTTCTGGAGTTTTCAGGTGTGCTGTTAAGTTACTAGTACAAGATGTCTCTAATTTTTTAATATAGGTACTTAGTGCTATAAATTTGCCTTTTATAACTTAATTATGTCCATAAGTTTGGGTATATTGTATATTAATTTTCATTTAATTCTAGAAAGTCTTTGATTTCTTTCTTAATTTTGGCCTTGACCCATTTTCAACCAGTAGAGTGTTGTTAATTTTCTATGAGTTTATAAGCGCTATGTTGTTTCTGTTGTTATTGATACCCACTTTTAATCTGTGGTAGCCAGATAGGATGCAGGGTATTATTTCTATTTTCTTGTATCTCTTAAGACTTGCTTTATGTCCAGTGATATGATCAATTTGGGAGAAAGTTTCATGAGGAGGTGTAGAGAAGAAGACATATTCTTTTGGGTTTCGGTAGAATGTTCTGTAAATATTGAGTCCATTGCATCTATAACATCAGTTAGCCCCAGCATTTATCTGTTTAGTTTTGTCTGGATGACCTGTTCCTTGTATTGATGTCTCCCACTATCAGTGTGTGATTTAAACTATAATAGCATTTCTTTTATGAACTTGGGTACCCTTGTGTTTGTTGCATAGATGTTAAGAATTGCAATGTCCTCTTGGTGGATTTTTTCTTTTGAGTATATAGTATTCTTCCCTATCTCTTATAATTAGTTTTGGCTTGAAGTCTATTTTGTCAGATATTAAAATGGCTACACCTGCTTTCTTAGATTCATTTGCTTAGATTATCCTTTTTCAAGTTTTTACACTGGGGTGGTGTCTATCTTTGATGCTAAGAGATATCAATGATCAGTGTTTGTTGATTCCTTTTGTTTTGTTTTTGCTGTGGTGGTGGTGTTCGTGGTGGTGATGGTGGTATTGGTGGTGTGTGTGTGTGTGTGTTTCCCTTCTTTTGATTTGCTGGTCTGGGATCATTTATTCCTTGTGTATTTGAAGCATAATTAATTTCTTTTGATTGGAGTTTTCCTTTTAGCACATTCTGCAGGGCTGGATTGTTTCTTAAATTTGGTTTTATCCTAGAGTATCTTGTTTTCTACATCTATGGTAACTGAAATTTTGCCGGGTATAGTAGTCTGGGCTGGCATGTGTTGTCCCTTAGAGTCTGCAGCACTTCTGTTTAGACTTTTCTGGCTTCTTGAATCTTCATTGAGAAGTCAGATATAATTCCAATGGGTCAGTCTTTATATTACTTGGTCTTTTTCCCTTGCAGCCTTTAATTTTCTTTTTTTTTGTTCTGTATGTTTAATTTATTATTATTATTATTATTATTATTATTATTATTATTATTATTATTTCCTGAGGAAACTTACTTTTTCTAGTCCTGTCTACTTGGTGTTCTGTATGCTCCTTGTACCTTGATAGGTGTTTCCTTCTTAGGTTAGGAAAATTTCTTTCTATGATTTTCTTGAAAAGATTATCTATGCCTTTGACCTGGGTTTCTTATTCTTCCTCTGTTCTTAGATTTGGTCTTTTTATAGTCTCTCAGATTTCCTGGATATTTTATGCCAATAGTTCTTTTGAATTTAAGGTTTTCTTTGACTGAGCTATCCATTTCCTTTATGGTGTCTTCAATGCCTGATATTCTTTCTTTCATCTCTTGTATTCTGTTGTTGAAGTTTGCCTCTGAGGTTCTTACATTTTTTATTTCCAGACTTCCCTTAGTTTGGGTTTTCTTTATTGATTCCATTTCCACTTTTCAAGTCTTGAATGGTTTTCTTCATTTCCTCCCACTGTTTGTGTTTTCATAGATTTCTTTAAGGGATTTATTCATTTTTTTCTTTAAGGACCTCTATCATATTCATAAAGACTGTTTTAAGGTCATTGTTTTAGGTTTCAACTATGTTGCAGTACTTAGAGCCTGCTGTGGTAGAGTTGCTCAAGTGAAGACATACTGTCCTTGTTTTTATGTTTTTATGCTGGCTTCTAGGTATCTGGTTTTAAGAGGGCTGTAATTCTGGTTTTGTCTTCGTTGTGTGGTTGTTTTGTTCCTTGGTTTCTTTGCCCTCTCAGGATCTTAGTCGAGTGTGATGACTGTGTGTTGCTTGATAGGAAATTCTGGAATTCTGATAAATGTGGCCACCAATCCAGTATTCCTAAACTGTACAAATATTAAAAGTCTCTCAAGTATGCAACAGGTGAAGATGTAAACCAAAGGTGGCAGGAAAACTTCTAAGCTTCCCCAGGAAATTCCTGAAAACACTACCTCTTCGCTTTTAGGGAGATATCCTTATCTATGCAATTAAAGAAAACTGACTTTTCCTCTTCCAGCAGCTGTCAAATGCCAGTAGCTTCTCAGCTAGTGCAGGGATTTTGTGTGCACCTCACCACTCCATGCTGGGATTTTATCTGGCTTGAACAGGTCTTGTGCGTGCTTCCACAGAGATTCTGTGAGTTCCTGTGAGTTATGTGCAACTACCCTGCTGTGTCTGGAAAACAGTTTCCTTGATGTCATCCACCACCTTTGGTTCTTATAGTCTTCCCACTCCCTCTTCTGAAAAGATCCATGTGGGGAGGGGTGTGGCCTAGATGGCTCACTGAGTGAACATGCCACAGTTTTTTTTTTTTTTTTTCTCTGCCTGTTAACTGGTTGAGGATGTCAGTGTGAGTATCAGGCCAGTCATTATAGTAGCTGTCAGGATTCATAGTGGGGTGAGATTGATGTGTTTGTTTGTTTAGACAGAGTCTCATGTTATCCGTGTTGGCTTTTAACACACTGTGTACCCAACATCTCTCTAGCAATTTCCTCTGGAGTTCTGGGATTACATGTGTGTAGCACCACGACTAGTTTATGTGGTACTGAAGATCAGACCCAGAGCTTTGTGCATTCTAGGCAAGCACTCAACCAACTGAGCTAGCTCCCTGATTTGTTTGCTTATTTTTAAGAGCAGAAGATTTTTTTAAATTAAAGATGTATCTTATTTTGTGTGTATGTATGTTTTTGTGCACACACACACGTGTGTGTGTGTGTGGGGGGTATATGCCATAGAGATGTCATGTAGATGTCAAAGGGTAATTTATGGGAGTTAGTTCTCTTTTTCTACTGTGTGGATTCTGGGGATTGAACTCAGATCAAAGACTTGGAGGCAAACACCTTTATATACTGAATCCCCTCACTTGCCCTATTAAGTTTTATTTATTAAGGAGACAGAAGAATGAGTCAATAAGTGCCCCTTGACTCTGACTGTCTAACTACTACTGACCCTGGGTAGTGAGGAGGTGATGGAGAGAGGCCACCAATGTCATTTCTTTTTGTCTATCAATGTCCCCATTGTCCCTGTGCTCATTTCAGAAAATGTTCCTTAATCTTTGTTCTGTGCCAAGGCTGGGCACTCAGAAATGGAGGCTAGGGTTAGGTATATTCTCTGCTGCTCACAAGGCACAGGCCTGGGTTGCAGAGTCACATTGTGTAAGAATACACATTGCCCTCCATTCTATTGGCTGGGCTGCAGAACAGCTTCCAGGGGTACTGATCCTGCCTCTCCAGCCTGTTAGGAAGACCTCAATGATAGACACAGGTGTTCTGACTGCAACAGTCCCCCTGAGAGCTGTCAATCAGCTTCTGGTTGATCCTGGAAGGTGCTGGAGTCCAGCTCCAGATAAGGGCAGGTCTGAAGATGGGTGGATGCAAGAGCCACGACTGGGTGAATCAGACACAGGACACTTCTTAGTTTCATTTTAGGAGAGAAGGACAGAGAAGAAGCACATCCCCTGTAGAGATATAGGTACTAGAAGGGGATGTAAGAAGTAGGTGAGGGAAGGAAATGAGCCAGGCCATGGTGGTTGTGAAAATCTTGCTGCCTGACTGATTCGCAGTCAGCATGCTTCTTTATTTATACAGAATTTAGTAAGTAGGGCTACATTCATGTTGTTCCAAAACATAGATCATATTATTTTTGGTTTTGGACATGTGCTTAACATTTTCTCTTATTTGTCTTTTAATCATTATAAACTATTACAGAACAGAGTTATAATATCCAATCATTTTCCCTCAAGTTTTGACACCATTGATAAACAGTTATCTTTTATAACCATTTTTACTCATCAGCCCCAAAACCCATAACCCAATTTTTAAGAATCGAGAAGCATATGGAAACCTGTTCTCAGGCTGGTAACTTTTGTGTGTACAAGGACACTAGACCAGAACAGTCTTCAAGCCATCTAGGGCATACTGCCATGTCCCAAATAGTCTATTATTAACTCTTAATGGTCAGAGTGCCCAAGAAATATCCTCAGGCCAAAGATGCTGTAGTTATTATTCACATTCTGGCATAATACAATGTTTACATTTTATATCTTTATGGAATACTTTTATCATCTTTCTACATCATTCTTTGCCCGTCAGCATATGTCTCTGAGTAGGACAGAGGTAACTTCAGCTAATCTAACTTTGTGACTGTATATGCGACGTAATCGCCTGAGTGTATAATGGGAAGAGGCTTGCAATCTGAACTGTAGCCAAGTCCTCTAGCCCACCGAATCTTGTTGACTTTTTTGAGTTTATTTTGTTTTGAATATCTTATTCCTGTGTAAGTACAGGGGCAGATGTTTTGAGAGTGTCTCATAGCCTCATAAAGAGACCTTTGGCTTGTTTATGTGTGTCACCACCTCCAAGGTGTAAGGAAGACATCCAAGTATATAAAGATGTCTCCCTAAAAGTAGGAGGGATGGTGTGTTCAGAACTTTCCTGGGGAAGCTTAGAAGCAGTACTCCAGGGAGAAAGAATAACTGATTCATAAGAAATTCCACCAATCCAATATTCCTAAATTGTACAAATATTAAAAGTCTCCCAAGTATGTAACAGGTGGAGATGAAAACCAAAGGTGTCACAGCAGACATCATGTAGCTCAGCTTTGATGGATTTTATCAAACAGCTGTGCTGGCCTTATGACTTTTGCTGTTTCCATCAGATATGGCTGTGTTAGGAAGGAACCTAAGGAGAATGCAACACAGCTTTATATGGGTCAGGTAGGAGACCAACAGAGGATCAGGCCACCTTAAGAAACTTGAATTCCATGAATCTGGTTTTCTCTAGTGGAGAAGGACATCATAGGGCTATATGATGCCCTGAGGCATGCTGGTTTCATGGCAGAGCTTTGTGGGCAGATTCCTGAGCTGGCTTTGCCTTTGGTCATTTCCCTCACCTGCCAGGTGACCTTGACTCTGAGAAGATGCCATTTATCATGAATGATATTCATACCATTAAAAGTCTTTTAACCCAGGGAGAAGACCACATCCATCCCCAAAGAATTTTATCCCTGCAATGGATATATGGATATTCTCTGCCTATTTGGGATACCATGAACAATGTACTGACAAGTTTGAAGCTTGGAAATCCCCAGTGAGACCACCAGGACTAGGCAACCTGTCTAGAGTCAATGCCCCATGTCACTCACCCACATCCTTGGAAGCCAGGAGCTTGACAAGTCAAAGGTTATGCTCCCTAAGCCTCTAAAAGACCCAGTCTTTGTGTCCATCTTCTATCACTGGCTTGTGTCTCAGAAGCTCTAAGCCATGTTCCTTTCTTTGTTACCTCTGGTGTTTACATCATTGACACCAAATTCTGGCGACTCATTTTTAGCATCTTTCAGGATTTAACCCAGTGCCACAAAACAGTTTGGCGCACCTGCTGGGTGGATGTTCCCATCTTTCTTATCAATCTTTATACCATCATATCATCACATGGTTGCATCCTGTGGCTATTGCCTGCTTAAAAAAGAGAAGGGGAGAATATAGCTCCCAGCCTACAAAAGCCTGCAGCTCCCGCCATTGTGCCAAGTACAGAAATCTTGGCTCCTCACTAACCAAGCACAGTAAGAGTGGCTTTCCAGGGTCTTCTTTAGGATTGCTCCAGCTACAGCAATGAGTGCTCCCCACCCCCAGACATGACACTCCAGCCTGGGGAACAGAGAAATTCCTGGAGGCACCAGAGTGGATTCTTAGCAGGCAAACAATAGCAGTTCAGATGAGAGGGGCTACAGGAACCTGGATTTAAGGGAAGAATGATGAAAAGAGGGAGTCTGCTCTACTAGTGGATTTTCAGCATGAACACACAAGGTCAGTGTGTTCAAAGAGAGCTCTGGCTTCCTGACAGAGAGATAGACATGTTCAGCTGAGCTGCAAGTGGGAACCCAGGAAGAGGGAAGCTTCCAGACCCTGGTACTCCACAGATATGCTAAGTCTAAGATGAGTTCCCCAGAACCCAGACTACCTACTTCCCTGCTTCCAGCCCTTAACATAGGGCAGTGGCTTCCAAAATGGGCTTCCAGGACCTGGTGCTGCTTCACCCATGGCGGTTCCATCACTGAGTGAGTTGGGGAAACCCTGATCACAGTACTATTGTGTGGGAAGGCAATGCTTGTTAGCAGACCAAAGCCTCCAAGAAGACCCTTGTTCTACTGTTTAACCCACTGTTGGTGAAACAGTGTAGCTACAAAACACAATGGCTCTTCCCAAGAAGAGTCTGGGAAATACTGGGAAAGCTTCCTGCCTCACACTGGGGGTGGTTTTTTCTGGAATCTGACACTGATGGAAGGCTGAAATGAAGGTAACTACTAACTGCAAATTGCATGGCTTTGGAGCTTGCCAAAGGCTGGAGGGGATTCTGCTCTAGGGGCTTAGTTACTTTGCCTGTTGGTAGAAAAGCAACTTGAGGAAGGAAAGGCTTATTTTGGCTCACAGTCCCAGGGTAGATAGTTATCATCACAAGGACAGTATAGTGGTAGAAGCTTGAGATATCTAGGCATAGTCCAGCAGGGACAACTGCTAATGCTCAGCCATTTCTCTTCCTTTTAGTCAGCCCAGGACTCCATCCCAAAGACTGCTGCTCAGAACTAAGGTGGGTCTTCCTGTAACAATTAATGTACCTAGGTAACCTCTCACAGGTGTACCCAAAGGCCAGTTCAGTCTAGATTCTATCAAGTTGACAGTCAATATTAATCATCACAGGGCTCCACAGTGGGAAGATGCCACACTGCTCTTCCTTCAAGGTAGGGGTGTAAGAAAACTCACCCTCACCCATAGAAAATGGTGATGGTTCTTACCCTCTGCCTGCATTCAAAGATGGAGGTAGGATGGTGACAAAGCATTTGGTACTGCCAAGGATCCAGAATTTCCAGGCAGCCATTGACATCTCTGACTTCCTCCTTGGGCTAGCAGGTGGCATCAGCCTGGAATATTTGGCATAGAACACTGGGACCCCCCCTTTCCCTTCCTCCAGCTGCAGCCCCCGTGGGCAGACACACTGTAGGGATGTGAAGAAGTACTGGCTTGGGAGTTTCATCCTCCCTTCCTTACTCATTGTGGTGCTAGGATATGCCGAGTCATTGGCCTCTGTTTGTGAAAGGGCTGGGAGAAGGACTGCAGACATGCCAACTGTGTGTACAGAACAGAACAAAACAAACAAGTAGATGGCTGAGTTATAAAATCACGTGTTTCATTAGCTAATAAGATGCATCTGCTTTTATTAAAGAAAGAACCAAAGTGCAAGGTCTAGGGACTGATTCTCTGTGTGCCCACTCACCAGTCATAGCTGTGCCCTGTATTGATGTCCTCAGAGCCTTTCCCTCCCTCTATGCCTCAGCTCTTCCCTGAACTGCTTAGTCATGCCCAAGTCTAGTCAAGAAGCCCCAGGGTTACACCTATCAATCTGCAGCTCTACCCAGGGAGGAGAGCTGTCACTGACTCAAATGTGGAGCGGTGGGCCCATGACACACAGTGGCAGGAAGAATTTCTGAGCTTAATTGCCAATTATCCAAATGACAATTTTCTAGCATTAAAGATATTTTTCTAGCATTAAAAAAAATCCCTGGGCTCAGCACCCAACCCTGGGAGTTGGGACTCTCAGAATCACCCCTGGGCAGAGAGGCAGGTATTGTCACCGTTCTTGTGCTCTTTGGGCACAAGATGTAGTGGTAGCTGAGCGTCTCTCTCTCTCTCTCTCTCTCTCTCTCTCTCTCTCTCTCTCTCTCTCTCTCAACATTTATTTATTTTTTAAATTTCATTTTATATTCCAACCACAGTTCCCCCACCCCTTCTCTTGCCCCTCTACCCACCTCCTCCAAGCCCAACTCCCCATCCATTCCTCCCAAATGGTAAGGCCCCCCCATGGGAAGTTGACAAAGCCTGGCACATTAAGTTAAGGAAGGACCAAGCCCCTCCCCCTGCATTAAGGCTGAACATGGCTTTCCACCATAGGGAACAGGTTCCAAAAAGCTGGCTCGAGCATCAGGCATAGAACCTGGTCCTATCTGTCAGGGCCCCCCTCAGATAGCCCAAGCTTCTCAACTGCTCCCACATACAGAGGGCCTAATTCTGTCCCATGGAGACAGCTGTCTGTCTACAGTTCATGAGTTCCCATGAGCTTGGTTCAGCTGTCTCTGTAGATTTCCCTGTTCTGATTTTGACCTTCCTTGCTCATACATTCCCTCCTCCCTCTATTCAATTGGATTCCCAGAGCTCTGCCCGGTGCTTGGCTGTGGATCTCTGCTTCTGGATGAGGGCTCTATGACAGTTGGGGTATCCACCAATCTGATTACAGGGGAAGGCCAGTTCAGGCACAGTCTCCACTATTCTGAGGATCTTTCTTGAGAATGGGTGGTACAGGCAGAATAGTCAAGCTCTCCTCCAAGGAGCTGCAGTTCCACAGGCAGTCAAAAGACATTCAAGGACTGGGTTGTGGGGTGTGGGCGGGGACTGCAAAATAACTGGGGTCCTGGAGGGAAAGCTGCAAAGAACCCTGGGGACAGTTGGTTCTAGATGAGAGTAATCCGGTGGTCTTGGACTGGAGCCCTTTTCTTTACTTATAAAACAAGGAGTTTGGGGTAATTTCAAGCTTAAGTTCCCTTCCATTTTTCCTAAGGACTGCAAGTAACTGAAGCTCCCTAAACCGAATACAAGTGTCTCCTGGAATCCGGTCCTCGGAGCTCAGCCCATTCCCCCACCCCCAACCCTACACTCGCATTTGGGGACAGCTTGGACTTCACTACAGTTTGGCTCCAAAGTGGGCAGATCTGTGGGTCGGAGTCCAGCGCCCCCTGGTGGCACCGAGATCCACAAGCCCTTTCGAACCTCTAGGAGGCCCGACGGCGGTGACTCAGGGTGCCACTGCTGCCAGAGCTGCGGGAGGCCTGATTCCGTGGTGGGTTGATCCACTGCTCAATTAATTACCAGTTGCTGGGAATCCTTGTCGCTCATTTGTGGTGACTCACCCCGCAGCCACGCTCACTTGTTAAGCACGGGGGTGGGGGTCGGGGACACACACACACTCGGATTCTAAAATGAATTTTGGAGAGCGTTCCTGCTCTGGTGTGGTTCTCCATCAAGGTACTGAAGACCCCATGGAGACACCCCTACGCACTCACAAGCCTTTGAATTTGGGTGAAAAGCTTTTTATCTGGGAGCCTACACGAAGCCCCGAACCCATCGGGCTGAGTCTTGGTAGACAGCCCCGCTATGGTCCGGAAGTCTGAAGAACAGGAGGCTTCTTTCAGGAGTTCTTCGAACTCACCAACTGGGTCTGATTCACAGGCTCTAGCTTCTAGCTCTGGCCTCTTAGCTATTGCCTGGCCGTGGGGGGGGGGTCACCGGATTCCTCCATCTATATCTCTTCCTTGGCCAGAGACAGAGAAGATAGCCTAGCTGAGGAAAGCAAGTCCTGGGGTCTCAAGAAATTGGTTTTACGTGACCGTTGGCAACACTGCTCTAGGGGCGCTTTGTAAGCAAGAAACCCTCTGGGCGACCTAAAGTGAGACGGGTGGGGTGGGAGATAGGGGAAGGTCTAAACAGAGAAATCTGGACTATTTTTCTGTATGCTAAGACTAGCTGATTCTTGGCGGGATCCTCCTGTCCCATCCCCAAGCCTGAATTTAGAGGGTGAACCTCCCGGGTGTTCGCTGGAGGGATGTTCTCCTCTGCCACGGAAACAAGAAGTGATTAGAAAAGAAACAGGGAGGTTACTGGCTGAGAGGGCGAATGCGAATTTCCCGTCTTTCCTTTCTTGAGGCGTGTGTGTGTGTGTGTGTGTGTGTGTGTGTGTGTGTGTGTGTGTGTGTGTCTAGGAGTGGCGGTTTGCGCTATTCCATAGAGCTCTAGGGGAAAGTAGCTGGGATCAGCAGGTGCAGGACCACCGGGAGATGCATCCAGCATCCCACCGTGGGGACTGAGGAGAATGTCAAATCCCAACACTCTAGGAAGCAATAGGGCGTTGCTGTGCCATGTGGCTGCTGCAGCTGGATGTGTGTGTGTGTTCGTGAGTGTGTTAACGGGGTGGAGGGGGGGGACCGCCAGATCACTGCTGCTGCACTCCCAAGTGCTCACAGCCCCTTTCCCTTCTATTCCCCACTATCTCATTTTCTCCATTAAGATCCCAATCTGCCTCCACCGGACGAATTCGTTCCTCTTCTTCAGTTGCGGGTTTTTCAAACTCTTCACTTTGCCAAGGCTGTGTGAGCTCTTAGGGGAGCGGTGCTAGAAGGAACCCAAGCATTCGTGTTTGTCCACCCATCCTAGCCAAAACCCACTAGCGGCTGGGTTCCTACACCCGCACCCTGGCGGCACCCAGTTCTACCCCTACCCTCTCTGGCTACCTCTCCTGGGCTCCATAGCTAGCACCCTGTGCAGCACTAAGTCTGCTGCAGGAGCTGGCAGGCCAGCTGGCTGGGGACCAGGCGGGAGGTGGAGCGACCCGGAGGCTGCAGGAGTGAGGAGGGAGGGAGGGAGAGAAGAGAGGAGAAGAGAGGAGGGAGGGAAGCCGGTCCTCGGAGTAGCCTGTCCCCCCCGTCCCCCCGCCCCCCCGCCGGAGCGGGCCGTCAAACGCAAACACGCGCGCACGCACACCCGCGAATACATAGACTCCCGGCTCCCTCCGGCGCGCACGCACAGCGCCTCAGGCAGACCAGAGCGGCGGCTGCCTCTCTGGACTCCTGGACGCCAGAGTCTCGGGATCCTCCCAAGGCTGATACTCCTTATCCCTACCCTTCAGTTCCTCTAGGCCAGCGGGACGACTCCCGCCGCCGCCGCCACCTTGCCCGCTGCCCGGGAGGAGCTGGCTGGCCGGCCACCGCCACGCAGTTTCCTCCTCGCCCCCGAGGTAGCTCCGTCGTAGCTCCTGTCTTGGGCTTCGCCCTGTTCCAGAGCTTCGCAGGCTGAGTGGAACAAACTTCGCAGACCGGCTGTCGCGCGGCGGGCACCCCGCGTGCCCCGCGCGCCCAGGTGGGCAAAGGCGTTCGGACTTTGGGGGCATCGGGCTGCCTCGCCCGTTGCACCTGCTAGATAGACTCTCTCCCTGCTTGCAGGGGATTCTAGAGACATCTTCATTTAGCAAACTTTTTCTGTTCCCCCAACCCAAGGGGGTGAGGAAAGCTAGAGGGAGAAGTTGGTCCCCGCGGGGCAACCGCCACCCTGGAGGCGATTAGCTGGGCCCCGTTAACCGGGGAACGCATCCAGAGAGATGCACAACCTCTCCCCGGGTCGCCCTTTGTCCCGGATTCTGATCCTGCCCCAGCCCAGCCCGCGGGCTCGAGGGGCCAGGGGCCTAGGGCCATGCAGCCCTCGCGGAACGAACGTGGGCCATCCATCCTCACGACCATCCGCAATGGGGCAAGCCGCTTGACCCAAGCTTGGCGTAGGGTGTCCCGGGCCCAGGACCACTGGCCTCAGAGCACTAGCGATGCCATAAACATGCCTACCCTCTTGCCTATCCCAGTGGTGGTCACCACCCCTGCGGACCCCGTTGAGTTCGCAGAATCGCCCGCTACTCCCGCAGCAGAGCCCGTTGTGACAGCGGAACCCGCTGCGCCCACGGAACCCGCTGCGCCCGCGGAGCCCGCTGCGCCCGCGGAGCCCGCTGCGCCCGCTGCGCCCGCTGCGCCCGAGGAGCCCGCTGCGCCCGAGGAGCCCGCGGAACCGGCTGCGCCCGAGGAGCCCGCTGCGCCCGCGGAACCGGCTGCGCCCGAGGAGCCCGCTGCGCCCGCGGAACCGGCTGCGCCCGCGGAACCCGCTGCGCCCACGGAACCCGCTGCGCCCACAGAGTCCGCCGAGCCTGCCGAGCCCGGGCCGTCCGCTGAGCCTGCGAAACCCGCAGAGATCAGGGAGTCCGTTGTGGACATCGAGCCCGATGAGCCCGAGGCTGCTCCTGCCGCACCCGAGAATGCTCCTCAGCCTGAAGGTGTTGAAGTTCGGGACAGTGAGGATCCCGAAGATGACTCCATTTCCACCCTCAGCTGCGGGCTCTGCTGTTACCACCGCTTACAACTTCGATTCCATCGCACAGGAATCGCCCTGCATTGGAATGGGCGCCGACGTTGTTTCCCCTTTGGCAACTCCTTCTTCGCAGCCATGAAGCAGCAGAACGTACGTACCCTCTCCCTGATCGCCTGTACCTTCACCTACTTGCTGGTGGGTGCGGCGGTGTTCGACGCCCTCGAGTCTGACCATGAGATGCGCGAGGAGGAGAAACTTAAAGCTGAAGAAGTCCGCATCAGAGGCAAGTACAACATCAGCTCCGATGACTACCAGCAGCTGGAGCTGGTGATCCTGCAGTCTGAGCCCCATCGCTCTGGTGTCCAGTGGAAATTCGCCGGTTCCTTCTACTTTGCCATCACCGTCATCACAACTATAGGTAAAGGGTGGGCGCCGCTACCGGGCTCCTGGGGGACGCAGGAGGGGAGGTAGTGTGCACCATGAAAGGCTGGGTGTGGGGCTTCCAGGATCAAGACAGCTCTATGTTTCTGTGTCTCACCCCTCAGGGGATGATTTCACTCCTCCAGGGGATCATATCTTGTGTCCCACACTACTCTGGTGTCTGGGCCAGGCTTGTGAACTCCGAGAGAGAGAGAGAGAGAGAGAGAGAGAGAGAGAGAGAGAGAGAGAGAGAGAGAGAGAGAGAGAGAGAGAGGAGAGGGAGGGAGGGAGGAGAGGGAGGGAGGGAGGAGGGAGGGAGGAGGAGGGAGGGAGAGGGGGAGGGAGGGAGGGAGGGTTGTTGTCTTGAGGGTGGATGCACCACTTTTTCAAAGAGTGGAGCGCTAAGAATAATCTCATAGCCAACACCCACCCACTGCTACGCCCCTGTGCAGGCTGCACTTCCCTGAGTGGGTTCCAAGACTTACACTTACTACCTCTTGGAGAATTTGGGACAAAGCTGACCGGGTGACAGGGGGCTGCTTGTGGGCTATAGGTGGTGTTGGTGGTACTGATTCTTTTTCACCAGGGGTCTTTTGGGAGCCAAGATTTCAGCATCCATTATCCTTCCTTTGAGTTGTGGATCAAGTTAGGATCCAGAAGAGTTTTCTCTTCTTCCATTGGGATGGGTTGGCAGCAGGTGACCTGCAATGCGATCCTGATGGGTTGAGTAGGACAGTGTTTATTTGCCCCCCGCCCCTCCGTGGACCGTGAATGTGAACCAAAGGAGTCTGGATGTGGTTTGAAAACGGGGAGTTTAATTCACTCTCAGAAAAAGTCTGTGTGGTACAAGATGGAGTTGCCAATAGATTCCCACGCTCAGGTCACTGTTCACAGAGCAGTCTCTGGTGGATCCTTATGGCTGTGCCCCACTGAGGCTGGGGGTTGGAAGACTCCTCTAGATTTGCACCTGTGGAAATCTGAGTGCCACACTTCATCCCAGGGGATGTGGTAGAAGTCATTTTGGCAGGAGGCAGAATGGTGACTCTGGCTGGCCACTTGCCCTTTCATGGCAGAATGCCCAGGGCCATCTCCTTGGACCTGTGAGGACCAAATTTTTGACTCAAAGGTGGTCTCTTATGCCCCTGATGAGAACTCATCTTTCTTTCCTGGACCTCCCTCCAATTTTCCCATGATACATTTTTTTTTTCCTCCCTGAAAAGCTCTGTGTTGCTGGAGGGGAAGGAAAAAAAAGGGGATGCAGGATTTTAGGGCATTATATACAACAGGACACACCAACCCAGGACAGCCTGTCTTTTCTTCTTGCTTGAAAGGACTTTTAAGAATTGCCTTTTAAAAATAGGTGCTAAATTGGTGCAGGATTTTATGTTTGGGGCAAAAAAGTCACCCTTATGTTGTCCACATAACCAGTTTTGACCCTGATGGCCCCAAAGACCCCACCCTATTTAGGTGAGAGAAGAGACCAGCAGGTCACTGTGTCATTTCTGTCTTTGAATTGTGGTGGTGGTATACAGATGTGCAAGTCATTGGATCTAGTAGCAGGTATATTTACTGGAAGGCGAGAATATGCCCGTGACACAGACAGAGGAGAGAAATCTTATGGTCCCCTAAAAGTGTCTTTTGTGATCTAGCTCTGAAACAGGGGGCTTTGCTTTTCAGCCTGGTTCCCTGTAGTAGAACCAGCACAGAAAAACTGTTGACTAGTCCCATGATGTGGGTGACACAGTGAGAGGGCTGGGGTTAAAAATGAGCATAGTCATGTTGCAGCATTCCTTAAAAACCAATTGAGGTTTAGGAAGCTCTCACTGGGGTATGCTTCACTTATTGATATGATTGACAGTTCTGGGAATAAGCTTCTAATATTTGAAACCCCAAAGGAAATGGTGTCAAGGGAAGAGGAGCTAAAAGCAACTGTTGTCTTAGCCTCCTGACAAGGGGGCTCTCATAAGCACAGGATCAGGGTCACTGAGAAAGAGAAATATGTGGATTTTTCTCATTTCCTTTATTGAGTTTTCTACTGATTTGGGGAAAAGACTGGACACACACACACATACACATGGACATGCACACATAATCTACACTCTCATGCATATTCGTGTGCATGCACAGTACACTTACATGCAGACACACACATACAAACAATACTGTCACATACATGTACACAATGCATATATACACATACAAACACATGCACACATACACACACATGCATGCATACACATGTACACATACATACACAAGCACACATACACATGCACACATACATACACATGCACACATACATACACATGCACACATACATACACATGCACACATATACACATGTACACATACATACACATGTACACATACATACACATGCACACATACATACAGGCACATATACATACACATGCACACATACACATGTACACATACATACACATGCACACATACATACAGGCACATATACATACATGCACATATACATACACACGCACACATACATACAGGCACATATACATACACATGCACACATACACATGTACACATACATACACATGTACACATACATACACATGCACACATACATACATGCACATATACATACACATGCACACATACAAACAATAATGTCACATACATGTACACACATGCATATACATACACACATACAAACACATGCACACATACACACACATGCATGCATACACATGTACACATACATACACAAGCACACATATACATGCACACATACATACTCATGCACATATACATACACATGCATACATACACATGTACACATACATACACATGCACACATACATACATGCACATATACGTACACATGCACACATACACATGTACACATACATACACATGCACACATACACATGTACACACACATACACATGCACACATACACATGTACACATACATACACATGCACACATACACATGCACACATGCATACATGAACATATACACACATGCAGGCACATGCATGCAGGCAGATAAACATCCAGACACACACACTCATATGCACATATATCCACATACTTATGTACATGCACTCATATATATCTGCACACACACAAACACATGTCCTAAGGCAGCTGTGCTTGAGTGGGAAAAGTGGAATCTGGAGCCTTCCACACTGATGCCATTTTCTGACCTCCAGCCTCAGTTTCCCCACCTGTAGAATGGCTATTCTATAATAACCAGTGGCAAGTGGCCTTTCCTTGTAGGCTGTGGGCATAAGGATCCCCACCCCAGCTCTGTACATTGCAGCACTTAGTAGGTGCTGAATCCACACTCTTGCTTTTGACTGACTGAGCCTCTTGCTGTCCTAAGAAGCTGTTCAGCAGAAGCCCCAGCATCTGTAGGAAACAAGCCACCCTTACAGTTCCTTTAGTTTGTTTGTTTTCTTAAAAAAAAAAACAACAAATGCAAATGAAAGTGCTTTTATGCCCAGGATAAAAGCCAGCCCCAAGCTATGCCCTCAAAGGAATTGTCTTCTACTGGGCAATGATATTAGCAAAAGGGAGCTTCACTTTCATAGCTATTCTTTTCCACCTAAGTTTGGGTGATTTCTGGTGTGTGTGCATATCAGCTTTGTACCCAAGATTCCGTGGTTAAGGCAGTAGCCCTGGAACTGGCTAAAGAATGTTGCTTCTTAGATGCAGTTACTAGATTACTCTGTGAAATAGATTTCCAAAATGCATATAATTACGACTTCATTTTGCATCTGTGACTATGCCTTTCTGAAAGACGTTGGAGGCCATCTTGACTCTGGTCCTAGTTCTCTGGGGAGTCCTGTGCATAACAACTGCCCTCTTCTTACTCAGGTCTAGTCCTGGTGCCCCATGTTTTCCAATGGCTTTCATGTTGCTAACACTTGTAGTTCTCCTTAAAGGGGCTTTACTGTTTGGTTTTCAACTTGTGTGAGACACCCTTGCTTGTCGCCCACTGACCCCACTGGCTGTGCAGTTGAAGCATCCCCTCCCCAGATTTATTGATGCCGGTGGGAGAAGTAGGTGGTGCTGGCATGGGGTCTCTGCATGGGCACATGAGGTTTATTAGAATTATCTCTACTTGGGGCTAAGGTCTTGGAGCTTGAACAATATATCGCTGGTATAAACTTATAACCTCCCACAGTGGGAGGTTCAAGCTAAAACTGTCCCACAGTCAGCCTCTTTGCACAATGTACCAGAGATGGGATTTCTGTCACACTTGATTTTTTCAGTCTAACATCTGTGATCTAGGTTGGCTACCTTCAGGATCATCACAAAGGAAGACACCAGGTGCCATTTGCGGAACTGTGAAGGACAATTTAAAGGCTGGTTTGCCATGGGGGAAGGAGGGTTGGCTTGTAGGCTTTCTTCTCTAGCTACAGTTTTTTTGGGGCAGGGGGAAAGCACACACTTCTTAACTCTCTGGGCCCATCTGAAGCTGAGATTGCTGCCATAGGAGTGGAGGTGATTGGTTTAGGTCTGGGGTCTACAGGTGGTAGGGGGGCCCACTGACAATCTCTAGGGGTCCTGCCCTGTTCTAGACAGACATGGAACTCCTTCCTTCCCAAGGTAGGAGCTGGTCACTGACCTGGCATTTCACAGAATGGACAGCATCCATTGCAGGTTTTGGATGGAGGCAGTACGTGATTTCACATGTTTGTCAAGCAGCTGCCCTGGCTTGCTTTTGCTGCCTGCTTTGACACTCTGGGAGCAGGACAGATGGCAAGGAAAGGCCTGGCCTTGGCAGAAGGTGCTGGGAACCCGTATAATTGGTTGTAGTTCAGTGTGAAGCTCAGGTACAACTAAGCTCAGGGACAGCCTTTAACTGTCCTGTGTCAGCCACAAACACACACACCCACCCCCCCACACCCCCACACCCCCACACGCACACAGACACACATAGGCACATACACAGACACACACCCACACCTCCCAACACACACAGGCACACAGACACACATAGGCACACACACAGACACACAGAGACACACACACAGAGATGGACACACAGAGATAAACACACACACACACACACAGACACACAGAAGCAAACCCCCCACACAAAGGCACACAGACACACATAGGCACACATACAGACACACACACCTCCCCCCACAGGCACACAGACACACATAGGCACACACACAGACACACAGAGACACACACACACAGAGATGGACACACAGAGATAAACACACACACACACAGACACACAGAAGCAACCCACCCCCACAAAGGCACACAGACACACATAGGCACACACACAGACACACACACCTCCCCCCACAGGCACACAGACACACATAGGCACACTCACAGACACACACAGACACACAGATAAAAGCAACCCCCCACAGGCACACAGACACATATAGGCACACACACAGACACCCCCTCACTCACCCCCCCACACAAGGCACACAGACACACATAGGCACACACACACACAGACACGCAGAGACACACACACAGAGACTGACACACAGATATAAACACACATACACATAGTGACAAGCACACACATTCACGCACACAGGCACACAGACACACATAGGCACACACACACACACACACACACAGAGGAACACACAGACATACATAGGCACTCACAAACACATACATACAGACACACACAGAGATAAACACACACACAGACACACAGAGAGACAAACACCCACATTCACACAGACACACACACATAGGCACACACACAGACACACATAGACACTCACAAACACACACATACACACACACACAAAGATAAACATACAGAGATAAACACACAGAGCTAAACACACACACGGACACATAAACACACATAGACACACACATAGAAGCAAACACACACACACACACACATACGCACACACACATAGGCACACACACATAGGCACACATAGGCATACACAAACACACACATGTACAGACACACACAGAGATGAACACACAGAGATACACACACACAGACACACACACAGTGACAAGCACACACATTCACACACACAGGCACACAGACACACATAGGCGCGCTCACACACAGAGAGACACACACAGACACACATAGGCACTCACAAACACATACATACAGACACACACAGAGATAAACACACCCAGACACACACAGAGAGACAAACACACACATTCACACAGACACACACACAGACACACACACATAGGCACACACAGACACACACAGGCACTCACAAACACAAACACATACATTCAGACACACACAGAGATAAACACACACACAGACACATAAACACACATAGACACACACATAGAAGCAAACACACACACAGACAAACACACAGACACACATACACACACAGGCACACAGACACACATAGGCGCGCGCACACACAGAGAGACACACACAGACATACATAGGAACTCACAATCACATACATACATACACACACAGAGATAAACACACACACAGACACACACAGAGAGACAAACATACACATTCACACAGACACACACACAGACACACACACATAGGCACACACAGACACACACAGGCACTCACAAACACAAACACATACATTCAGACACACACAGAGATAAACACACACACAGACACATAAACACACATAGACACACACATAGAAGCAAACACACACACAGACAAACACACAGACACACATACACACATAGGCACACACACATTGGCACACATAGGCATGCACAAGCACACATACATACAGACACACACAGAGATGAAGAGAAAGAGATAAACACACACAGAGACACATAAACACACACACACACACACACACACACATAGAAGCAAACACAGCATACATATACAGACACACACAGAGATAAACACACACAGACACACACAGAGAGACAAACACACACATACACACACAGGCACACAGACACACATATAAGCAAACATAGCCACACACAGACACACACATAGACACACACACACACACACACACAGACACACAGACACACACAGAGACACACACACACATGGGCGCACATACAGACACACATAGGCACTCACAAACACACACATACAGACACACACATAGAAGCAAACACACCCACACACAGACACACACACACATACAGACACACACAGAGATGAACACACAGAGATAAACACACAGAGAGACACATGAACACACACAGACACACACAAAGAAGCAAACACATGCACAAGACACTCCCACACACAGACACACACATACATAGGCACACACACACAGAGACACACATAGGCACACAGACACACATAGGCACACACACAGACACACACATACACACACAGGCACACAGACACACATAGGCACACACACAGACACATACACACAGACACACACACACATAGGCACACACACAGACACACACACACACAGGCACACAGACACACATAGGCACACACACAGACACACATACACACACACAGGCACACAGATACACATAGGCACACACATAGGCACACACACAGACACACATACACAGACACACACACAGACACACATAGGCACTCACAAACACACACATACAGACACACACATAGAAGCATACACACCCACACACAGACACACACACAGACACACACACAGACACACACACACATAGGCACACATAGGCATACACAAACACACATATACAGACACACACAGAGATGAATACACAGAGATAAACACACACACAGACACATAAACACACACACACACATACACACAGAAGCAAACATACCCACAAAACCTCCCCCCCCACAGGCACACACACAGACACACATAGGCACTCACAAACACACACATACAGACAGACACACGGAAAGATAAACACACAGAGATAAACACACACAGACACCCACACAGACACACACACAGACAAACACACACACACACATACACAGGCACACAGACACACATAGGCACACACACAGACACACACATGCACACACACAGGCACACAGACACACATAGGCACACACACAGACACACATACACACACAGGCACACACACACATAGGCACACACACAGACACACACATACACACACAGGCACACAGACACACATAGGCACACACACAGACACACAATACACACACAGGCACACAGACACACATAGGCACACACACAGACACACACATACACACACAGGCACACAGATACACATAGGCACACACACAGACACACACACATAGGCACACACACAGACACACATAGGCACTCACAAACACACACATACAGACACACACATAGAAGCATACACACTCACACACAGACACACACACAAACACACACACACACACACATAGGCACACACACAGACACACACATACACACACAGGCACACAGACACACATAGGCACACACACAGACACACATACACACACACAGGCACACAGATACACATAGGCACACACACAGACACACACACACACACAGACACACACACATAGGCACACACACAGACACACATAGGCACTCACAAACACACACATACAGACACACACATAGAAGCATACACACCCACACACAGACACACACACAAACACACACACAGACACACACACAAACACACACACACACACACATAGGCACACATAGGCATACACAAACACACACATACAGACACACACAGAGATGAATACACAGAGATAAACACACACAGAGACACATAAACACACACACACACACACACATAGAAGCAAACATACCCACAACCCTCCCCCACACACAGGCACACACACAGACACACATAGGCACTCACAAACACACACATACAGACACACGGAGAGATAAACACACAGAGATAAACACACACAGACATACACAGAGAGACAAACACAGAGATGGACACACAGAGATAAACACACACACAGACACATAAACACACACAGACACACACACAGACACACACATAGAAGCAAACATACCCACACACACACACACACACACACACATAGACACAAACACAGAGAGACACACACACAGAGACACACACACATAGGCACACACACAGACACACATAGGCACACACAGACACACATAGGCACTCACAAACACACACACACACAGACACATGGAGAGATAAACACACAGAGATAAACACACATAG
This sequence comes from Cricetulus griseus, assembly GCF_003668045.3. Classification (NCBI taxonomy): domain Eukaryota; kingdom Metazoa; phylum Chordata; class Mammalia; order Rodentia; family Cricetidae; genus Cricetulus; species Cricetulus griseus. The sequence continues at coordinate 370,213,109 of NC_048595.1, read as the reverse complement.
ACACACACACAGAGACACACACACACACACACATAGACACACACACAGAGACACACACACACACATAGACACACACACAGAGACACACACACAGACACACACACACAGACACACACAGAGATGGACACAGAGATAAACACACACACACAGACACATAAACACACACACAGACACACACATAGAAGCAAACATACCCACACACAGACACACACATAGACACAAACACAGAGACACACACACACAGAGACACACACATATAGGCACACACACAGACACACATAGGCACACACAGACACACATAGGCACTCACAAATACACACACATACAGACACACGGAGAGATAAACACACAGAGATAAACACACATAGACACACACACAGAGACACACACACATAGGCACACATAGGCATACACAAACACACACATACAGACACACACAGAGATGAATACACAGAGATAAACACACACACAGACACATAAACACACACACACACACACATACACACAGAAGCAAACATACCCACAAACCCTCCCCCCCACACAGGCACACACACAGACACACATAGGCACTCACAAACACACACATACAGACAGACACACGGAAAGATAAACACACAGAGATAAACACACACAGACACCCACACAGACACACACACAGACAAACACACACACACAAACACACACACAGACACACACACACATAGGCACACACACAGACACACACATACACACACAGGCACACAGACACACATAGGCACACACACAGAGACACACACATACACACACAGGCACACAGACACACATAGGCACACACACAGACACACATACACACACACAGGCACACAGACCCACATAGGCACACACACAGACACACACACACACAGACACACACACATAGGCACACACACAGACACACATAGGCACTCACAAACACACACATACAGACACACACATAGAAGCATACACACTCACACACAGACACACACACAAACACACACACAGACACACACACACATAGGCACACTCACAGACACACACATACACACACAGGCACACAGACACACATAGGCACACACACAGACACACACATACACACACAGGCACACAGACACACATAGGCACACACACAGACACACATACACACACACAGGCACACAGATACACATAGGCACACACACAGACACACACACACACAGACACACACACACATAGGCACACACACAGACACACATAGGCACTCACAAACACACACATACAGACACACACATAGAAGCATACACACCCACACACAGACACACACACAAACACACACACAGACACACACACACACACACACACACACACACACAGGCATACACAAACACACACATACAGACACACACAGAGATGAATACACAGAGATAAACACACACAGAGACACATAAACACACACACACACACACATAGAAGCAAACATACCCACAACCCTTCCCCCCACACAGGCACACACACAGACACACATAGGCACTCACAAACACACACATACAGACACACGGAGAGATAAACACACAGAGATAAACACACACAGACATACACAGAGAGACAAACACAGAGATGGACACACAGAGATAAACACACACACAGACACATAAACACACACAGACACACACACAGACACACACATAGAAGCAAACATACCCACACACACACACACACACACACATAGACACAAACACAGAGAGACACACACACAGAGACACACACACATAGGCACACACACAGACACACATAGGCACACACAGACACACATAGGCACTCACAAACACACACAGACACATGGAGAGATAAACACACAGAGATAAACACACATAGACACACACACAGACACACACACACACATAGACACACACACAGAGACACACACACACACATAGACACACACACAGAGACACACACACATAGGCACATACGCACACAGGCACACAGACACACATAAGCACACACACAGACACACACAGAGATAAACACACACACAGACACACACACACAGACACACACAGAGATGGACACACAGAGATAAACACACACACAGACACATAAACACACACAGACACACACATAGAAGCAACCATACCCACACACAGACACACACATAGACACAAACACAGAGACACACACACACAGACACACACACACATAGGCACACTCACAGACACACACATACACACACAGGCACACAGACACACATAGGCACACACACAGACACACACATACACACACAGGCACACAGACACACATAGGCACACACACAGACACACATACACACACACAGGCACACAGATACACATAGGCACACACACAGACACACACACACACACAGACACACACACATAGGCACACACACAGACACACATAGGCACTCACAAACACACACATACAGACACACACATAGAAGCATACACACCCACACACAGACACACACACAAACACACACACAGACACACACACAGACACACACACACACACACACACACATAGGCATACACAAACACACACATACAGACACACACAGAGATGAATACACAGAGATAAACACACACAGAGACACATAAACACACACACACACACACATAGAAGCAAACATACCCACAACCCTCCCCCACACACAGGCACACACACAGACATACATAGGCACTCACAAACACACACATACAGACACACGGAGAGATAAACACACAGAGATAAACACACACAGACATACACAGAGAGACAAACACAGAGATGGACACACAGAGATAAACACACACACAGACACATAAACACACACAGACACACACACAGACACACACATAGAAGCAAACATACCCACACACACACACACACACACATAGACACAAACACAGAGAGACACACACACAGAGACACACACACATAGGCACACACACAGACACACATAGGCACACACAGACACACATAGGCACTCACAAACACACACAGACACATGGAGAGATAAACACACAGAGATAAACACACATAGACACACACACAGACACACACACACACATAGACACACACACAGAGACACACACACACACATAGACACACACACAGAGACACACACACATAGGCACATACGCACACAGGCACACAGACACACATAAGCACACACACAGACACACACACACAGACACACACACACAGACACACACACACAGACACACACAGAGATGGACACACAGAGATAAACACACACACAGACACATAAACACACACAGACACACACATAGAAGCAACCATACCCACACACAGACACACACATAGACACAAACACAGAGACACACACACACAGAGACACACACATATAGGCACACACACAGACACACATAGGCACACACAGACACACATAGGCACTCACAAACACACACACATACAGACACACGGAGAGATAAACACACAGAGATAAACACACATAGACACACACACAGAGACACACACACATAGGCACACACACAGAGACACACACACATAGGCACACACACAGACACACATAGGCACACACAGGCACACACACACATACAGACACACACAGAGATAAACACACAGACACACACAGAAAGACAAACACACACACATACAGAGTGAGAGAACGAGAGATCATCCTTACCCAACATAGAAACCACTCACCTCACAGACTTAGTAGACTTCCTAGAGGAGGTTGTACCCTCTCCGAGGAGCAGAAGGGAAGTGGGGGGAAGTGGGAGGGGGAGCAGGAGGAGAGGAGGGAGGAGGAACTGGGATTGGAATGTAAAAAGTAAAAAAAAAATTAATAAAAAATTTAAAAAACCCACCCGCCTCTCTGAGTCCTCCAAGCCCCGCCCTTGCCCTCCTCTCCTCCAGTCAACCTCAGCTTTGTGGACTCTGGTCATTCTACTTCAGGTCTAAACTGCCTTTGTTCCTTGAACCTACAGTGTCTAGAACAGTACATGCCATGCGGCAGGTATCTAACAAAGGGCTGCAAAGCTGACGCAGGACCAATGGGTCAGACTGGCTGAAGCCTGAGGAATCCTGGAGCCTAAACTCCCCTGCCTCCCTCCCTGCCTCCTCCCTCCCTCCCTCCTCCCTCCCTCCCTCCTCCTTCCCTCCCTCCCACTCTGTCCCCCCCCACCTCTCTTCTACCCTTGAGCTCCTGGGAACCTTGTCCTGCTTGACAGATGAGGAAACTGAGGCAAATAAGGCAATGCACACCAAGGTAGAGTGCATCTAAGACCATATGCAAATAGGGTTTCTTTACTGTAGGCTGTATCTGGATATCATTCCAGGGGTCATGGTGGGCCTGTGTGCCCCACCTTTCACTTTCGGAGCCTGCTGAGCCAGATCCAGGTGCTGGGTAGGGTTGGGGCTCTTCATTTCCATGGCTATCATGCTGAGGACACAGGAAGTGCCTGTAGACAGCTCTGCTTTCCCAGGTCCTTCCTAGTCCTGGCCCTGGCCCCTCCTCATTCAGCTTAAGGCTCTCTAGCAAGCATCCTGCCTACAGATGCCATGGGTGAATCAGGGGCTCCATGTATCTGCTGCCCACTTTTTAAATCCCTACCCACTTTTCATTCACCTTCCTCCCTACCATTATCCAGGGCTGTTGATTTGGGGTAGCATCACAGACACTTCTCCCTAGACATTCAGAGACATTCCAGCTTAGTGCTCTGAAACAAGAGATGAGGAGCAAGGGTCCCCAGGCACTGGTCACATGCAATTGCTTGGTCCTGGCTCACCTAACCTAGGAAGCCCAGAGAGGGCAGGGTAGGATCAGGAGGTGAGTCAGGCTATGGTGAATGTCCTGGTGATGGCTCTCCATGCACTTACTATGGACACCTCTAACCATGCGTGCGTATGCACTGTGTACTCATTTTACTTTGTAACCACACAGCCACTCATCCATTCTACCACCCCACCATTTTACCATTAAATCTTTGGTGGGCTTGCCATTTATTCCCTCACCCAGCACTGTCATCCATTAGCCAGCCACCATCTAGTCCTTCATGCACTTGGATATTTATCCCATCACCCAACGTTGCACCACTCAGCCCTGAAAACATCCTACTGATGCGCACTGCAGTCCTTGCATGTTTTGCTCAGCATCTCACACTGTGCCACTCATCTTCTGTGAACCTGTCATTCATTCCCCCATTCAACATAGCATCACTAGTTTCTACCCAGACCTGCCATTCATTCCCTGACCAGCCACCGGATCGCTCAGTCCTGCACGTGCCTGTACTTCATTCCCATCAGCCACTGCTCCATTGACTGCTCCACAGGGACCTCTCAACTGTCACACCCACTCTCATATCACCCATTCTTCCATGAAATTCCTCTATTGACGTGGGGTGTCACTCAGTTCTACATAACCTGTCATCAATCGCCATCCTTGCATTTTAAAGTCCACTGAACACCTGTCGTTCACTCCCCGTCATCTGTTGCATCATCCAGTTTATTTTTTTTTTTACACACATACAATTCTTTCATCCATCTACCATTGTGTCACTTGGACCTCCATTCTAATGTCATTCATTCTTGCACCTGACATTGTACCTATCACAAGGTTACTGGGTGCCTATTATCCATTTCTCTAAATTGCCATTGTGTCATGCGGTCCTCCGTAGAACTAGCTGTCACTCCTCTCCCACATAGTATCACTTGGTCCTCTGCCCACAGGCCATTCGTTTCCTCTTTCACTTAGGGCTCCATGTATCTGCCGCCCACTTTTTAAATCCCTACCCACTTTTCATTCACCTTCCTCCCTACCATTATCCATTCAACTATTCCATCCTTGCGTATATGTTTTATATCGTCTTCCCCACAATTATCATTCAATTGTTGTGCAGCTGCCTTCTCATTGTTCCATTCTCCACTCTCCTGCCATCCCCACCCCCCGCTTGTCTTTGTATAACTAAGTTCTCCAGAAACCTGCCCACTTTCCTCTGCCTACCCTTGTCTTTTTCCATGATCCCATATAGTTTCCCTCTGACACATAACCATCCTCCCATCTGCCACTGTAACTCGGTTCTTCACACCTATCACCCATTTCCTTGCCACTGTTCTTTCAGTCACCATGCACTGGTCACTACCTCTCTAAACTCACCAGTCATCCCTTCATCTGTCACAAGTCATTTTCACTCCTGCTCTTGTTTGCCTCATTTTTTCAAGTATCAGCCATTCATTTTCCGTCTGCCAGTGTTCAGGCAGTTCGTGCTCTCAGCTGTTTTTCTTTCTCTATATACAGTCCTGCCACCCAGGGCTCCCTATGTCTGTTACTTGTTTCATACCCACCACGGAACCACTAAGCTTTCGTGAACCCGTTAGTCATTCCCCTCATGCCATTTTGTCACTCAGAGCCTCCAGTATTCCCTCCGTCCACCACCGTGTTACTCAGTTGTCCAGACCCAGCATGGCTTCTTTTAGCCACCCCCACACACATTCTGTCATTCGTCTGCTACCTGCTATTGTGCCATTCGTTCCTCAATTCACGCTCCCTGCATTCCCCTCTTGACAATTATATCATTTAACCCCACACGTGCCTGCCATCTGTTCCCAGATGCTCCACACATCACTCATTCCTCAGTGCTTCTGTCATTCATTTCCCTATCCACCATTAATCACCCAGTTCACCTGGCGGCTGCCATCCGTTCTTCCGTGCGCCCTTACATCACGCAGCCCTTCATTCCCCAGTGCTCCAGGCACTTGTCACTCATTTTCCTAAGAACCATTACGTCACTTAGTCTACACACACCTGCCATTCGTTTCCGAGTGACCACACGAGCACCGCACCCGGTGCTCCACGCACTGTCACTCATTTCACTGAAACTATGACATCACTCAGTCCTCAGTCTACTTATCATTCGCTCCCCTATACCACGATATCACCCAGTCCCGAACACGCCTGTCATTAATTCCCCCATCACCACATCAGTGAGTCCTCTACGCACCTATCGTTAATTATCCAATACAACATGGTGTCAATCAATCCTGCCATTCGTTCCCCATGTACCATGACACTGCATAGTCATTCCTGCCCCAGCCATTTATTATCCTGTACAGTATCACACCAGTTCTCCATGACCTCCGCTCCCTCCTGCACACACTTCTAATTCATTTCCCTATGTGTCATCAGATTTCTCAGTTCTCCGTGCGCCTGCCATCTATCCCCCTATATGTCTTTATGCCACTCAGTTCTCCAGGAACATGTCATTCATTCTAAGAAGCAATGATTTCACTCCATCCGCCATCTTCCTGCCATTCAGTCACCTATGTACCACATGTCATTCTCTATTCTCTATGCATCTGCCATTCCTTCTGTCATATACTGTTTTGTGACGTGGTTCCCCATGAAACCATAATTCATCACCCATCAGTTATTGCATCACTCAGCCATCCACCCACTCACCACTCTTTTCCATTAGATAAGATGCCACTGACTCGTCGGCACAATTGCCCTATTTTCCTGTTACTCCTTGTATCTCCAACCTTCCACCGTTTTCTCACTCCTCCCTGACATTGCCTCACCAGGTGCTCTCTGCACCTGTGATTTAGTCCTTCCTCTGCCATTGTATCAGTCTGCTCTGCGCCATCCATTTATTATTCCATTCACTGTATCGATAAATAACATGCTTGTCATTTACTCTCCTCTCTGACGTTGTCACACACATTTCTCCATGCATATGTCATTCACTTCTTCATGGGGCCCAGTGTCACTCAATTCTTTTTACACCCATCATTCTTTCACCCTTATGCCTTGTTTCACTCAGTCCTTAAATCTGTGGCTCATTATAGTCTCTGACATTGCATATCACACCCTCAAAGTCTGGCTCCACTCCCCACCTATCAGGGAACCTCTAAGTCTTCCTGTCCCTGCCATCCATGTATCCTTTACACAGCACCTCTCAGTTTTCTGTGCACATGCCACTCATCTCCCCTCGGTCAGTGTGTCACTGGGTTGTCAGTGCCCTGTCATTCATTCTTTACTAGTGCATCGTTCAGCACACTGGTCACCTGCCATTTTTTTTTTTGACATCTGACATTGTATCTGTCACTATCCCCATCTCCTTCATTTCCACATCAGTCATTGTGTTTATGAATGCATTCATTCTCCTATCTTCCATTTTCTCCCTCCTTCCTCCATAAGTGTATCACTAATTCTCCTATCTGGTGTTTTCTCATTTCTCCACAATCCTGCCATTTATTCTCCTTTCCATCTTTGTGTCACTCCTTCTTTCCACTGACTCATTTTCATCTACCATCTACTATTATGCTACTCATTCCTCACTCGCACCCACCATTGCATGACAAGTCCTCCTTGTAGCCTTTGTTCATCCCCCATCTGCCTTTATATAGTTCTGCTACTCAAATCCCTGATTTTCCCTTGTATTCAAGGTCTACTCTACACCCATCATCCATTTCCTTATCTGTGACTAAATCACTAAGATCCCCTATGACCTTCCTTCCCTCATTTGTAATTGTATCATGCTTTCAGGTACCTGTCACTCATCTGACAGTCAGTTCTGTATCATTTAACCCTCCATATGTTCAGTCTACCATCACCATTCAGTCATTCTGTCACCAGGATCCTCTCATTCACTTCTGCATTCGCTTAGTCCATGGTGCACCCAGGTAATCTCCTTCACAAACTGAGGTGGTGCTTGGGTCACTCACTTGTCCTATTTCTGAGTGGGGTATGATGGCGGCTGATGCAGGACAGGGAAGGCTAAGCAGAGCCTGGAATCCTAGCATAGAGAGGCAATGGGGATTGGGAGGCTGGTTTAAGGAGGCATCCACACTGGGCGGTCCTGAAGGTAAGCTTTTTTCTGACATACCAGGGAAATGAGGAAGTCTAGCAGCTGAGAAGCTTAGTATGGTGTTTGCTGGGAATGATGTTCAGGCCGGGGGAACCTAAACACAAAAGAAGTAGAAGCTATCATATATTGTTCTACAAAATCACTATTTCATCACTGGGAATGAGAAGTAGTAAGTGATGGTAGAGAAAGCTTACAGAATATACAAAAGAAATTGCACCTCTTCTTCTTGCTATTGTTCATGAATGCTGCTAGGATCATCCAGCAATTATACATAGCTGCTTATAGTGTAGAACCCAAGAAACAGTGAATTAAAGAAACAGTGGTTATCTTTCTAAATTAGGAAGTCTGGGTAGATAGATTCCTGCAAAGCTTAAGCTCATATCTTTTAGCTCAGCTAGCTTAGCTCATAATCTCTGACTGACATATGTGTTTTACTTGGCTCTTACATTGTTTGAAAATATGAAGCATTAACTAACAACATTTGTTGATTTACTATGGTGGGTTACATTGATATTTGCTTTTCTATTTATAAACACTTGTTTTACTTTATTTAGCTCCCCCAAGCTCCATGTGCTAGTCAGTAGGCTTTCCTTTCCCTTAAAATACCAAAGGCTATGTGTTGTCCTCTGTATGCTACTTTGGCTGAATCCTATGACCAATTATTTGTAAAGAATTTGTAAGTAAGATTTTTCCCATACAATCAATGATCTGCAAATGATATTTAAATGAGCTTTTTATTGTCATCATCAATTATCTATAAATAAATTTATGAGTTTATTTTTTAAATTCAAGAGATAAGTGGGTGAGTTTTAAAGACATACAGCATGCATGCATATGAAAGCTTATTAGCAGAGAGATAACATGAGCTTTGGATCTGATTACCATTGACTGCCATTTGTTGAGCAACCTTGGGTATGTGATTGACCGCTCTATATTTTGCCCTTCTCTTTCTTTCTTTCTTTCTTTCTTTCTTTCTTTCTTTCTTTCTTTCTTTCTTTCTTTCCTAATATGTATTTTCCTTTTTCAAAATTCTTATTATTCAAATTTTCTTTTTCTTTTTTCTTCAGTTTTTTATTTAAATTCTTTAATTACTACTCATATTTACATATCCATCCCCCATTCTCTCGCCCTCCCATCCTCCCATGTTTCCCCCAACCCATCCCCAAACTTCTCCCCAGGGATAGTGAGGCCCTCCATCAGGGACCTTCAAAGTCTGTCATATCATTTGGGGGAGGACCTAGGTCCTCCTTGCTGTATCTGGGCTGCAGTATTGTCCTCCATAGTGAATGGGCTTCCAAAGTCCATTTGTGCTCTAGGGTTAAAGACTGGCTCCACTGTTAGAAGTCCCATAGACTGTCTTGGCTTCCAACTGGCACCCACAGTCAGAGGGCTTGGTTCGTTCCAATGCTATTTCCCCAGCAAAACTACAAAAATGGCTGACAAGGTGTTTTTTATTGCATTCTAAAAATTTAGAACAGCTAACACATGCCGGGTGTCACAGTCTATAAGCACATTCCAAACACTCAGTTTCTATATTTTAAATTTTTGGGGAGTTTTGCTTTGTTGCTTAAGGATTTACCTTTTGCTGAGTCCTATAGCTATTTGAAAAGAACATTTATTTCTCTGTTGTATGTAATGTTCTATATAATTCTAGTAATTCAAACTCATGTATATTTTCTTTCTCAAGGGTTGGAAAACAGTGAGTTTAGCACAAAGTGTATCAGGCTATCATCATGTTGACTTGTATATCTCATTGGCACATGTGTTTTGTCCAACTCACCACCACCCTGGAAACACCACAATTAGGTTCCTTCACTCACATACCTCAGTCATTTGGCTCCCTGCATTCTTCAGTTCGTGTTCCTTGCTTTATACTGTTATTGTTGTTAAAACTCTGCTTGGCTGATCCACTGGAGTCTTATTCGGTGCTTTGCTATTGTGATTTATCATTGTCTCCTCCACTTTATGCACTTTGAAGCCATATGGTTAGACGCATACAGGTTCATATTTGTTATTATTTTTCTTGGAAGAGATAACAAGCTTCTTTATTGTGTGATGCTTTTTGTCTGAACCTCCCTTTCCATCCTAGTGATTTGGAGCCAGCTTTCTTTCATTAGCACTTGTTATATAAATGTTAATGTTTTTAGCTTATTTTTACACTTTTTCTTCTAGGAATATTTCGGCATGGGTTGTAACAAAGGATACAAATATAGGTGAAAAGCCAGTGTGATAATCTGGGGACCCATGCACACTCACTTCTGTAGGGATGTTATAGAAGTTCATGTTTTCTTGGATAGAAGGGACAAAAAGGAAGTAAATGCTCTAGGTGCCATCACTGAGAACAAATGTCACTGAGCTGCACAGGTATGTAGTCTTGTGGCTTTAATGAATGACATTGCATTCATATTCAGAACATGGATGAGATGAGGACCACACTGAGCCCTGGCTATGCAGAAGATGCTGTGGCCTTGGAGTACCCATGTGAATGATGGTGATACTCAAGTCTCCAGGGTCCACTGCCCAGGATCATTTTGAGCTTTAGCTCCTTTAATTTTTCTACTTCATATTTCCTGACATGTTCCTGTGTTCTTACAGGAAGGGTGGGGAAAATTTGGAAGGGTTATTCTGGCCAGGATTACCCTAACACTTTTCTAGAAGACCCACACAACAACGTTTTCCCCTCTATCCCTGTGGATCACCTTGCTGCATCTGCCTTCTCTCTTTGGGCTTTAGAATTAAGAGTGTGAAATGAGTCTGGTCACAGGTTGGCTATTAAGTATGAAGGCTGATGATGAAACCCTAGGGCCTGCTCCCAAAGACAAGCCATCAGTTGCTGTTTTATTATCTTGGGATATCCTCAGGGACCCCATAACAGTGAGAATTGATGATGGAGCCGAAATCAGTGCTGGGAGGGGAACGTCTGTCCCTTAGATGGATAGAAGAAGGTGTGAGCAAGAGGAAGCTGGCATCAGGGGAGGGCTTCTTAGAACTTCTTAGAGAAGTTCAACTATGTTCATAGCAGCGTTATTTGTAATAGCCAGAATCTGGAAGCAACCTAGATGCCCCTCAACTGAAGAATGGATAAAGAAAAATGTGGTACATTTATACAATGGAGTACTACTCACCAGAAAAAAACCAATGGAATCTTGAAATTCACAGGCAAATGGATGGAACTAGAAGAAACCATTCTGAGCGAGGTAACCCAGTCACAAAAAGACAAACATGGTATGTACTCACTTATATATGGATTTTAGACATAGAGCAAAGGATTACCAGCCCACAATCCCCACTGCCAGAGAAGCTAGGAAACAAGGAAGATCCTAAGAGAGACATACATTGTCCCCCAGAAAAGGGGAAAGGGACAAGATCTCCTGAGCAAATTGGGAGCATGGGGTGAGGAGAGGGAACTAGGAGAATGAGAAGGGGAGAAGTGGGGGGTGAGGAGGACATGAGGGAGCAGGAAGGTTGAGTCAGGGGAATAATAGAGGAGAGCAAGATAAGAGATACCATAATAGAGGGAGCCATTATAGGTTTAAGGAGAAATCAGGCACTAGGGAAATGTCTAGAGATCTACAAGGATGACACCAACTAACAATCTAAGCAACAGAGAAGAGGCTACCTTGAATGTCCTCCTTTGATAAGGAGATTGGTGATTAATTTATATGCCATCCTACAGCCTCCATCCAGCAGCTGATGGAAGTAGAAACAGATACTGATGGAAGTAGAACCACTGAACTGAACTAGAATCCAGTTGCAGAGAAGGAGGAGTGATGATCTAAGGGGTCAAAACCAGGCTGGTGGAACAGACAGAAACAGCTGACCTGAACAAGGGGTAGCTCATGGTCCCCAGATTGATAGCTGGGAAACCAGCATAGGATTGATCCAGACCCCCTGAACATGGGGTTCAGTGAGGAGCCTTCGGAAATCTATGGGGCCCCTGGTAGTAGATCAGTACTTATCCCTAGCATAGGAATGGACTTTGGGAGCCCATTTCACATAGAGGAATACTCCCTAAGCCTAGACACATGGAAAAGGGCCTAGGCCCTGCTCCAAATGATATGACAGACTCTGAAGATACCCCATGGATGGCCTCACCCTCCCTGGGGAGCAGAAAGGGTATGGGATAGGGTGTTAGTGGGGGGCTGAGAGGAGGGGAGGGAGAGGGAACTGGGATTGACATTTAAAACAATCTTGCTTCTAATTTAAATAAAAATGGAAAAAAGAGGAAGCTAGAAGTCCATTAGGGTAGGACTTCTTAGAATTTCTTAGAGAAGAGGGGAGGAAGATGATCAGGATCATCCCTGGCGATGGCCGGGAATGCCTGCTATTAGAGGGGAGGAGGTAGGGGGGCTGGTGAACCTCTCTCTGGATGATTTCTTTTCCTCCTGTTCTCTGGATATCTGCTCTGTATCCCATCCCTCAGAAGAGGACTCAAAAGCCATCAGGATATCATTGTTCCCATCCTCTGAAGCACCTGCCCTGAGCCCAGCACTATTTCCTTATAAAGCAGGATACTAGGCACCCTACTTTTCAAATGCTTTCTCCTTCCTACAGGTGGCATTTGCCCTCAGTGCTAGAATCTTGCTCTATCCATACATCAGAAGGGAGCTACTGTGCTCCCTTTGGTCTCTGCTGATCTTGGCTGAAGTTTTCCCTTCTCCCACACTCAGGAGACTCGGTCATTGGGAAGGATTATTTTTCATCTCTGGCTTTTGCTCTCCAGCTTAGCCTAGATCCATTCTGGGCATATGCAAGGCCCCTGCCTGATTTTTTGGCTTCCTTAGGGGATGATATAAGCATTTGTTTAAAGGGCTGGCAGGGGAGGAGGGCCACAGGCATTATGCAACACTGTATTCTGACAGTGTTCCACACCTGGTCTCCTCCTAGTTGCCTGCATTAGTGGTGGCTCAAGGCTGGTATTGATACACATCAGGTCACTACCCTGCTTGAGAGCCATCAGTGGCTCTTTGTGAGCCTCATGAATGCTTACCATGATCTTTGAAGTCCAACTTTTTGCTGACATGTAGCCCTGACTGTCACTTCACCCCTACCCCATGCATACTGAGTCACAGGCTAAGGTGGACATCCTCACCACTCAACATCCCTCTCCTGTATATCCTTTTGGTGTTAAATGCCTCTCTTTTGTGTCTTTGCAGCCCTAGGGATCCTTCCAGCTAAGCATCTGTCAACCTGTATTATATTAGTTTTTCCAAAGCCAGTCTTTGTCTCCTGCCCCCAGCACCTCTGGCCAGAGACCATGTTATTACCTTCCAGTGGCTGGCTTGTCCACCCACCAGTGTCTAGCACTAAGCAGGCCCTCAGAATGTTTGTTGAATGAACATGTAAATGGGACAGCTTTCATGAGAGCTATATTTAACTGTTCTAGAATATTCTCCAGGTCTTTCAGAAAAGCAAATCCTTGAAAAACAGCAGCCCATGAATCTGAACAGCAGGTGTTTACAAGAAAGCTTTGGGTGGTCTAGCAGGAGGCTGTCTGTTTCCAGGAGGCCCAGGTTCATCCTGTGCTCCTCTGGCTCTCTGTATGGCCCAAGGTGACTGCTGGCTTTACTCTTTTCTCTTTGAGTCCCAGGACACCTGGCATCCTAGGTTCTTCTGGAACTTTTAGAAGAAGGAATCATAAGAAAGGATCCCTTTTCCCACTAGGGCTCCTCTTTCTGAGTTCTTGGCACTGTGCTGTCTAACTGTCCTGCTGTTGGCTGTCCATCTTTTGGTTCAATTCCAGGTGACCCTGACATCTCTACCAAGTAGGAGGAATCTAGAGGGGTAGGGCAGTACTAGGTTGCTGGGGACCATGGAGGGTTGACTCTGCAGAGTCCCTAGCAAGGTTGACTCCAACAAGCTTCTAGGTTCTGATTCTGAGGTCAGAAAGCAGTCAGTGGCTATATATCTCATGCAGCTCCTCTGCTTGGGGTGAACTTCCTCTACCAGCAGCCCTGACTTAGCTCCCAGACAAACCTTCAGGGCCATCAGGAAATCTGCAGGGCCAGGTTCAAATATATGCCATGTACAGACCACCTGTCATACTTTCTCATTTCCTCCTTCCCCCATCCCCATCCAGTATTCCCAGCTATAAAGTAGGTAGGAATGGATGCTTCCAAGAGACTCTGAGAGCTCTGATGAGACAGTGTGGATGAGGCACTTGGGCGGTCTCTGGGTCAGAGCCAGGGAGAAAGGCAGCGGATGGCTCATTATCGTTCATATCATTATCTGCAGTGGAACATGCCGCAGCACCAAGAGTAGTGAAACAGACATGAATGCCACAAGTGTGTTTGGGGAGATGGATGCTTCATGCTGCCCCTCTTTCAGATCCTTACAGCGGCTATCTTCTAGGTTAGGGTAGTAGAAAGTAGGGCAGGAGACCAGACAGGGTGCTCTAGAGACAGGGTCTGGCAGAGGCTCTTGACCGCAGCTAGGTTGCCTTCATCTCTGTCACCCTCAGGACATAGACATTGCAACTTCAGGCTACTGCTCCCAACCACTGCTGTCCAATGCTGATCCTGAATCATTCTTGGCTGGTCTAGGCAGAGGCACTGCCAGCAGGAAGGGAAGTTTGCCAGTTCCCGCTAGTCTCAGGCACAACTCCCAGGTCTCTGTAGTTGGGGGACCAGGTGGCTCAAAGCAAGAGATCAGTGGGGTAGGGTCTGTGCCTGGGAGTGTCTGGTGTTAGCAAATGATGACACTCACTTCTTCCATATGGCTGTGACATCATAGGGTGGTTATGAGAAAGGCCAGGAAATGGGCATGAGAGATACACATGCTTCCAAGCAGGGGTCAACTTGGGCAAGGTAAGGTTTTGGGGGCTTAGTTTAAGCTATAGTAACACGCTTATAAAAAAATAGCAGCTTATGTCCCACAGTTCTGGAGTCTAGAAGGCCAGGGCCAAGAGCAGAAGGTCCTTTTCCAAGATAGAGACAGACAGAGTTGACATCTTACCACCCAAAGGCACTACAAGTAAGAACAAGGCTGCTCTCTGTGTTGGTAAGGTGATGTTTTGAACCTGTATGGGTGAACAGTTACTTCTTCATATTCAAGTGCCTAGGAAGACTTGCTAGCCATGACCTCCTGGGCCTCACCCTAGTCTGAATAGGCAAGACTTAGCTAGTGGTGAGCGGGTTGAACCCAGAATTGGTTAATCATAGCATGCGGATACCCTAAAGCTGAGGAGAATGAAGATGGGGCAAAGAGGATGCAGATGCCATAGAGCCTGAGTCCTTTCCCAGTGTCATATACTTATAATACAGGGATTCCCCAGTCACTGGACTCAACAAGCTTTGTCTCTGATATTGCCCCTTTCCCTGGAGGTTCAGTGGAGCTTGAGACCCCACAGACCCCTCTGTCCTTGTGTCAGCTGTGGACAGTGGGACTCGTACATGGAGTGTCCAGAGTCTGGGCCACCTCTGTCCCACACCCCTGTCTTCCTTCCTTAGAGACAGTCCTCAGACCCAGGGTGTTGCCATGGGGATTGTGAGCTGGAGTCTATTTTGAGATCATGTTAGAGTGTGATTTTTAGTTCTGTCTGGGCTGCCTGTTAGTTTCACTGTTTGTCCAATGACTAGCTAGAGAGTTTGGAATGGTTTTGCTTCAGAGATAGTACTCCTTGATGTGGAGGGCAGGTGATGAGCATCCAGTCTGACCAGTATGCACCTGCTAGTGGTCCATAAGTATCCCCATGACCAGGGGATGGTGAGGTGGGGGATGCCTTCCTGAATGGAGGTGTCCTTTGCCAAGATTCAGCACTCCTAGCTGCTCACTCAGCTGACTTCTGCTGGCTGGTCCTGTCTACAGATGGCAAGGGAGTGGTGGATGCCCCAGAAGAGAGGGGGAAGGGCCTTAGCAGAGAGAGTAGAATAGCAAAGGCCAGAAGTGGGGGTGCTGGTGACTTCTGAGAGTAGGAGTTAGTTTAGGGGAAGGCTGGTAGGTGGGGGTTGCTAGGCTCCAAATTCAGACTCTCACCATCTCCTGGTTGACTTTATCATCTGCTCAGCTTAATCCCAGGTTCTAGGTGAGGTTAATTAACCTACACTCAGAGGTTGTCTCCAACTTCCCTTACTATGCTCATGAGAAATACGGCATAGAGGAGTCTAGGGCACTGAGTGTGAAGCAGAGGTCTGATTTCAACTTTATCTGCCTACATTCTTCCCTCCTGCTTCCATTCTGTAGATGAGGAAAACTGAGGCTCAAAGGGCCCCAGGGACTTTTCCAAGGTCCCATGTCATTGGCTTGTCTTTCACTTGCTGTAGGTAGTAGTCTTTCTCTGAAAATTCCACTCTCTCTTCAGGGAGACCCTCTTTGGTGACCCAGGATGGCTGCTCTCACCAGGAGAGCTTTGGGATGGCTCTCCAGGTTCACAGTGTGCTGTTGGGGCTGGCTACATTTTCTTGCATTCAAGCATGTACAACCTTTCTCAGATTCTTCTTTCTGAGCCTCAGTTTACTTACAAGAGATTTGCCATAGAAAGGATTTCTCAAGTACTGATGATCATAAAGTCCCCAACACAGAGCTAGGCAACTCTTGGCTCTGTCTACCCCTCCAAAGATAGTGACATCCTCTGGTATTCTCTTCCCTGGACCTGCTGGGAGTCATAGAACCTTATGCCTCATCTGTCCCCCAGCCCAGCTCAGGGCCCTGGAAATCTGCTGAGTCAGGTTTGAATGCAGGAGAGCCAGCCAGACTTGTGTCTGGGCCTTGAGAGGCTATTTTGGGAGCGAGTCGGGGAAGGAGTGAATGCTTTGTTTTGTTTTCTCCTTGTGACTACCAGAGGTGGTGGAGCCCAGCGCACCTGTCCTAGACACCTAGTGAGCAGAGAAGGAGATGGACTGATCTACTGCCTGACAGCCAGAGGCCACAGGAGTCTAACCCTCACCCCTTACCACTGTCAGCTTGCCCACCAGCAGTATCTGAGAGGAGAATGGAGGAGAGCAGGAAACTCAGATTCTGACATGTTAGGCTAATCCAAGCTCTTCTACCTATCACCTGACTATTTCCAGAAACCCTTTGTCCTACCTCCATCTATTTGTTTACCCATTTTCTTCCTCCCCTACACTTGCTTATTTTAACTATTAGCTAATCATCTATCCACCTATCTGCCCATGCATCTCCCATTCATATTCCATATATCCATTTTCCCATATGTCTGTTTTTAATCTTCCATTATCTACCCACCAATCCATCTCACATCACATTCCATGTACAAATCTGTTCATCTCTTCGTTATCCACTACCAATCTATTTGTCTATACATTATCCATCTATAAATTTTCTACCTGGATCCCATACATCTATGAATCTTCCATTCATATACCATCCATCCATCCATCCATCCATCCATCCATCCATCCTTCCTTCCATTATCTGTTCATCCATTTCTCCATCCACTGGCTCACCCATCCATTTCCAAGCAATCATTCTTTCATCCATCATCTATCTACTCTTTTGCCCCAATACTGTAATCTAGTGTTTCCTTTTGTACTGAGCCCCAAAGTAGATGGTAGACAAATTACACTGATAATCTGATTTCCCTACTAGAGACCACCACTGACAATGAATTTGGCACTTAGAGTCAACTGTGTGAATCAGCTTGAGGGCCACTGAGAAGTCTTTCTGCCCTCTTCTGTCACTCTAGCTGAGGGAAAAGCTTTGGGGCATGGCCTGAGGTGGAAGGGCTCTGTGGTCTTAGTGGGCCCATCCAGAAAGCCAGGGATCTGAGGCTTACTATGGGTATGGGACAAGATGGTTGATGAAAAAGGGAAGAAGTATGAGGGGTGGCTAGACAATGTCAGGTCAAGGGGTAGGAGAATGTCTGCCTGTCTTTCTATTGGACACACTTGATGGCCCAGCTTCCTGGAAGGATCTGGATGTGCTATGGAGCTGGATTCTTTTCTGGAAGCTCTGTTCCTTGAGCACTGCAGGGAGAGAAGCTCAGTGCTATGGGCCCTGGGCACCAAGGTTTTGGCAGCTTATGCTGTTCATGTAAATATTGGAAACAGTCCCATCCTTCCCTGCTGTATGCAGAAAATCTGAGTCAATCTCAGCTACCCTGAGCTTTCTCCTAACCTTCTGGTGGTTTCATTTCTTTAGTAACAGCGTATTTACCCCCACAGGGTAGGAAACTAGAAATCTATTTCCTAAGGGAATTAATTGTTCAGGTGACACTGGGTTAGGCACATCTAGCCCTATATCTAGCTTGTCATGTGGCCTCTGCCATTGCCTTGCTACTCTGGGCGATAGGAGAGAACTTAAAGCTTAGTTTTTCCCTTTCTGCTCTCAGGTTCTAGGACTTGGGCATTAGGCGAGTTCTTGAACAACACAGCATTAGGTGAGTTCTCGAACAGCATGGAGCAGACAGGTTCCAGATAATCAGGTGTCTATTACCTGAGAGTGGAGTTGGCTGTCACAGGAGGGTATGAACTTAGCACAGGCTTCTATGTGCTAAAGAAGATGGATTTTCCTGAGCTGATAATGCGGCCTTGTGTTTGCAGAGATCTTTACAGGTTTTGAAAGTATGTCCTCTTAAGTCTTTGGATCTGAGTTTTGAGTGTTGATTAAATAAGAGTTTGTATATAGTGGATAAGTTAAGACTGGTCCAGGCCTGGGGATGAGAGAGGAAACAGAAACCTCAGTCTTCCTTAGACTCAAAGCAGATAGAGCACAAAAATAAAACATTTTCTGTTTCCTTTTCATTATGTTATGATAAAAGAAAATGAACACAAAATATGTTCATGATATTTACCATTCCAAATTATATACTTGAGATATAATAACTTTAAGAGAGTGACTCCCTGTCCCCCTGGAAACCACAGGGCTGGTAGTTTAGACTCCACTGACATATCCATTAGTAGCTGGTATGTGTTGGGCATGATGATGGACATTGGGGCCATTATTTCTGTGTCTTATTATATGGATATCCTGTGAGTAGCTGAAGAATGCGTTTATGGAGATAACAGATGGGGATCCTACAAATGTCATGAGATACAGCAGTAAGCCATCCTCACAATGCACTCATGTATATGGGCATCTGGCTTCATCTCCAGCTCTATCCTGACACATCAAATTCTGATGCTAACATAAATCGAGAGCAGGAGCCCAGACCAGGCTCAGCCAAGCTTGGCAGCATCAGACTATTAGAGAGCCCCAGGTGAGCACTGAGGTTTGGAAAGCAAGGTTTAGACAGGGCTCAGACCTTGCTACATGTAGGTTAGAGCTCCTGGCCACTGTAGTCAGTAGCATTTGGCAGTACCCATGCTTTGTATACTTAGGACCCCCAAAAGACCTGTAAGTCCCATATACCTCCATTTGGAAGATAGACAAGTGGCCATTTAGCCCTCAACTCTCAGTATGAAGCCATCATTCTGGAAGAACATTAAGGCAGACAGCATTAGTAGAATCTCCTTCTATAAGACTGGGATGAGGTCACAGTACGAGGCATCCCCAGGCCAAGGACAGAGCAGGGGAGAGCCCATTTACACATATGTAGTCCACTTTTCTTCCTCAGACATACAGATAGGCCTAGCTTATGATGGCTCAATTTTGTCATGGATAAAAAGCAATGTACGTTTAGGAAAAATTCAAATTCTGAATTTTTAACTTCTTTGGAGTTAGTGCTGATAGTCTAGACAGTGGAAGATGCTGCAGCTCCCTCATGTCATGTGGACATAAGGGGGAATTCTGACCTCTGGACTAGGGCTCTGCACAGTGGTATTCTGTCTGTAGTCTAGACAGTGAAAGATGCTGCAGCTCCCCCAAGACACATGGCAACAACGGGACAAAAAAGACAAAGCCGTGTGCGGCACTGTTGCTGCTCAGCAGGTATATTCAATGCACTTTTGACTTTCAATATTTTTGACTCACACTAGGTTCATTTGGAGGCACCTCCATCACTAGTAGGACATCTGCATTCTACAGCCAAATCCTGGTGGTGTGATGAGAAGTTGAGAAGAGAACATGGGTTTGGAGACAGGAGACCTAGAATGAAAACTTCTGGGAACAATGTGTTTCAGAAACCACTCCCGGCAACCTCATGTTCCTATTTGAATTTAGGCAAAAATAGATAATATAGAACTATTGGAAAGCACTTAGTTCAGTGGTATTTAGCCTTCAGCATTGAGCAACCATTACATCTGTCTTGTTCTATGCATTTCATACCTAAAGCAACGTCTTACTCCTATTACCAGTCACCCTCTCCCATTGTCTCTTCCTTTACCTCCACAACCATGATTTCACTTTCTGTCTCTGTGGGGCTGGGTACTACAAATGGTATCCTGTGACATTTGGCCTTGGGGGTTTGGCCTCTTAGCAGAGTATTCTTTGGGTTTACACACGTAGTGAGCATTAGCTCCTCTCTCTGTTTTATATCAAGATGATAGCCCATTGAAATGTGCCACATTTTGCTTGTGTGATCTGGTTACGAGGAAGTTGAGGGTTTACAGGCCTCAGTAGGAATGCTTCTGTGAACGTGCATGTATGTTTATTACCCAGATTCCTGCTCTCTGCCTCTTTTGGTTATATTCCTAGGAGTGGGGAGGCTGCATTTCATGGCAATTCTGGGTTTAACTTACTCCTATCTGCTGCAATGGCAAGTTTCACATTCTCTTGTTGCCTGCTCCAGAGCGGGTAGAGGTGCGACAGAAGCCTCAAAGACGGAGCGCCGAAAAGGTATACATATATCAGAATGATGCTGCAGATGAATAGATGTATGGTTTGGCTACTCATGGTGCTAAGGAGACAGCAATGGAACCAGGCTTGCTGCTAAACCTTGGATCAGAGGAGTCCCATGGCCACCTCAGAGAAGGGAGAGGATCCAGGTGCCACTCAAGGGCAGCTGCTCTGTGCTGTAGGCCTCATCCTACCCACTGCTGGATATCGCACACCTCCTTATTCTGGGCCTTGGAGAATAAGGGGAGAGAAATCAAGTTTGTTGGTCACTAGGAATTGTTCTAGCTATGACCCAGGGTTGAGCCTCTGTGTTTCCTCTCTAGCTTGAGAAGCACCTGCTAGATCCATGTCTTCTATAGGACCCTGGAGAGGGAATGATAAATTATAACACCCAGATCTCCCCAAAGGACAATGGGAAGGGTGGCCTCAATGGTGTGGCTGCTGGCTGAGACTGTGACAAGGTTTAGGTAGCTATTGCATCAGAACATTCTGTTTGGGACACACACACATTTTTGATTGTAGCACCTTCTTGATACACCAGCTCTCTTACCACTTCAAAGCTTTTTTTTCCCCCTCTAGTGACATGTATTGTTTTGAACCCAATTTTATATACTGACATGCCAGATTTTTTAGCCAGTTTGTATGACATGCCTTGTTTCCATCCTTTTAAGTCTGCTCATGTCTTTGAATCTAAAGTATATCTTTTGTAGACAGCAGCACATTCTTGGAACATAGCTTTTGTTTTGTTTTTGTCTATCTGCCAACTTCCAACTGCTGATTGGAGTGTGTGGTTAATTCACACTTAATGTACCTACTGATCTGGAAGGTGTTAAATCTGCCATTATTCTGCTTGTGTTCTGTGTTGCTTTGTTCCTCCATTTCTCCATTACTGGTTTCTTTTGTGATAAGTAGGTATTTTCTAGTGTGTCATTTTGATTCTTGTGTTATTTCTTTTATGCTTTTTATTTAGTCTCTGGAAATAACAATGGGCATCTTTAAAAACAGCTAGTTGGATTTGATATTATCTTACAACTTCAGTTGTTTACAAAAGGTTTTTTCTAACATAGATCCATTCCTTTTCTCATTATTGTTGTACTAGTAAAATATTAAGGCTCCTATTTATCATTCCTTTATTATTAAGTAGCTGCCTTCAACATTGCTTTGCAATGATTACTTAAGTAGCCGCATTTTACATAGATGGAGAAAGATTATGAATCAAAGGATCTGATGCTCTTGTATATTTACATATGTAGTTTCCTTTGTTGCCACTCTTTGATTCTTTTTTATGAATCTGAGTTACTGAGTTCTTTCATTTCAATCAGATGGACTTTAAAAATATTCACTGTGGTATAGCTCTGTTAGCAATGAATACTTTTAGTTTTTCTTTTGTTGTTGTTTGTTTATGTGAGAATATCTTAATGTCTTTGTTTTTTAGAGGGATATAGAATTTTCAGTCGACTCCCACTTTTGTTCATACCTTTAACCATGTCAATTCACGGTCTGAGATCATCTTAATTTTTGTGAATTAGCAGACTAGTTTAAATGAATGTAAAATTTTTGGTCATCACTTTCTTTCAGTAGATTGGCCATGTCATCCCCTTGCCTTCTGGGCTCTGGTTTGGGATGGGAAGTCACTCATGAACTTTATTGTGGAGTCATTCTAACAATTAATTGCTGTTCTTTTGTTTGTTTTTAATATTGCATTATCATCTTGAACTTATAGTAGCTTAAACATGATGTATCTAGGCATGGATCTCTTGTAGTCCATCCTTTTTGGCATTTGTTAAGCTTCTTAGATGTTCAGATTAACATTTTCGTTAAGGTTTCAAAGGTTTTGTCCATTATTTCTTTAGATAATCTTTTCTGCCATTTTCACTCTTCTTCTCCCATGAAGCAAACATTAATCTTTTAGTATACAGCACATGTGTCCCCGAGGCTCTGTTCTTTTTTTTTTCCTGTCTTTTTTCAGCTTCTTTCCCTAAGGAACATGTTGCACACCTGCAGATTCTAGTCCTGGTTGCATCCATCCACCCATGTACATCCCACCCTGAGAAGAACTGAGGCTTTGGGGTCAGAGAACTCAGGGTAGCCCTCTTACTGTCACTGCTTATAATTTATTGGAGCCGGGAAAATACTTGACCTCCCCAAGGACATCTTCCTCTAGGAAGTAACGTGGTCATCTACAACTGTGGCTAAGCCACTGTAGAACACTGGTATTACTGGTGTTATGATCTAGTCCGGCCCAATTGCTTGCTCTTACTTGGTTTCTCATCTTTTTTTTGAAGTAAAACCAGGGACAGTGTGCTTTTGGCTAAAATACAAATGGTTGTTAGCAACAGAAGCAAATTAGAGTCCAACACATTCCCCATTTAGTCTATTTAGGTGAAGAAGTTGTGGCGCCTCTACTTGGAGTTGATGAATTAAAAATGATTCTTATGAAGAATGCTTTTGGCAAGAGAATAGTGTTAGCATTTCCTTATAATTGCTTATGTGCAGTTTTCTCAAAGCCATGGAAAATGCATTTAGGAATAGAATTTGGGAAACATAAGAAAGGTTCCCAGGTCTGAGTGGAAAGATGGAGAGTAGATGTTCCTGAATTTTTATCTCTCTTCTGCTTTCTCTTGTTTCTTTCTATTATGTGAATTTCTCCAGGGAGAAATTATTATTCCTATAGCCAGCAAGTTTCTAAAAATCAGAAAGGAAACTAAAAAGAATTGGCTGGAAGTCTAGAAGATAATCAGGATTGGGTGGGTGGGGATAGTCTCACTTATTTTCTTGTTTGGGTTTTGGTGTCTTCATCCCTGCATGGTTAGGTGATTTGCCCAGGCCGTAAAGCTGAGCTAGGGTGGAGACCACTAGGACTAGGGTCATCCATCTTTAACTGTTATCATGCAGTAATTATGGAACCATGCAACCCCTGGCAATGCCTGCCTGTACCCTTTGCTTGTGGTGTCTCCCAATGCTGGATGATGGGAATTGGTTGTGACAGATGCACAAGTGTCCACCCCAGCGACTGTTATCCTTGCCTTTTTATGGAGGATATCAAGGACAATGCTGCACTATGGCATGGTTTTCTCACTGTGAAGCTTCAGCCAAGAAGCTTAAATAGGTAGATACTTGTCTTTGGGGACCTTGTTGGCCCCTTGGAATCCATCCAACTCCCTGTTTCACCACAGCCCACAAAGGCACACTGTATCATAAGACAACACACAGTAGACTGTGAGCTTAAGTCCTCATTAGAGATCAGTGTGAATAATCCAGGCTAGCTTCCAGAATAGACTACTGTAGAGATGTCAGAGGCCAGAGATCATGTGAAATATCAAGGCTGACACTCAAACAGATCAGGCTTTCCCTGTCAAGGTCACAGCTTCTCTTACCTCTGATCACCCCTAAGTCTTGCTTCACTATAGCTGACACAAAGCCATTTGAGCTGACGCCATTAGTCTAGGGAGGGAAACAGTGTGCACTTCCTCCTGCTGAACCATGCCAACCTAAGGCTCAGTGGCTGCCAACTAGTACTGATTTTTTAAAAAAAAATTATCACAGACTTCTCAAACATCAGCCAGATTTCTATCCTTTTATTTCCCTTATGAGTCTTTGATTTGTCTCTCCACATTTTCTTGTAGAGATTTTTTGGATGGTGGAGAGTACAGGAAAGAATGGCAGGAAGTGAAGAAGGTTTTGTGTGGATGCAATGGGAGGACCTGAGTTTCCATTTTCTGACCAAGGGGGCAATGTGGACACCTAATTTGCATTGTGGCTGTGGCTGACAGTGGGGGCTTGGGATCAAGGCCTAGATCAGTTTGGCATGGAAACTTAGAAAATCACCATGCTAAATGCCCAACATGGTGGGCCTGACCTCATCTATGCTGAGGAGAATATTGACTACATGGAAAGGTTAAGAATGTATTTGGTGTTTGTTTGCACCCTCTTTCCCCAGGAGATAAGTTATTGAGTGTAAAAAGGTTTTTTAGCTCAGCCCCTGGTACAATGTGCTCTCAATAAACACTAGTCATCACTGTTTTTATATTTTATCTGTGCCCAAATGCTGTTGATTTCCAAGAGAAAAATCCACTGTTTTGCCAGAGAAAAAGTTTGGTGAGTTTCCCCTGTGATTCTTGAACATATCCCAGGAGGGAAACTGGGCATTTGGGACCTGTGCCTGCGATTCATGATTTGCATTGATAGATCGACCGCCAGAGGGCACCCTTGTACCTCTGGTGGTAGGCTGAGGACAATCACAGGCCAACGCTTCCACCATCCTGCCACCCCGTGGGCTCTTTGTGGACAGCATTTCCAGAGCTGCTTCTAGAAGCAAGCTTGTGTGGAGGACGATATGGAGCCCCAGCCTTTCTTAAAAGCAGCGAGAAGCTGTGAATCTAAGCCTGAGATACTTGGGGCCTTGAGCGTGTCCCATTTCAGGCAACTTGATGTGTGGCTTGGGGTTCACATTGACAGGTGTCTCAGCGGCACCACATTGCCCTATGAAACAGGGTTTTGTGGACCTTTTATGGATGGAAGCCATCTCAGTCCTTTCCTTTGTCCAAATTCCAGGAAAAAAAATCATGCTTTTTCTCTTACATATCACAAAATGTATTTGGGGTTCATTTGCACTTTTAAGACACAAAGTTAAAGGTAACTGACCAGGAAGCCAGGTTTCTCCCGGGCATCAGAGAAGCACATAGAGGGGTGTGCACTTTTTCATTATATAAGACAACCTGCCAGGTTTCCCTCTGCAGAACACAGAGGGCTCTGTGAATAAGAGATGGATTAGCATGTGGTAACCACAAACTGACACCTCCGTCTTCCAAAGGAAAGACTAAATTCAGGAGAGAAAGCTATAAAAATGCTACGTGTCTTAAGGAGATTGTGTCTCTTCATGTCCTCTTTGCAGGAGAGGGAAGTGAGGTCTAGAGAATTTTTGGAGCTTGTGGGAGGATGGATGGGAGGCTAGCTGCATTGTGGGCAGAAGTGGGAATTATTCCAGAAGCATAAGGGGCTGAGGTTAGCTCCCTTCCCCAGCATGTCTCTTCTCAAAGCCACCCTGAGTCATCCTTCACTGGGATTTGTGCTTTAATCCCTACTGTGATGAAAAACTGTCTGTCATTCATAAATATTTTATTTCTTTCCAGTATTAAATTCCCTAACACCATCTTCTTCATGCTGGGCAGCTGGAAGAGGCAACAGGGCACCCTCACCTGGCACCATAGTAAACACGATAAACAGAAGAATGAGGCTGGGGGATAGAGGATCCTGACTGTTGTCTCTAAGGTGGCAATCTGGGCTCAAGCTCAATTGGCCTACGTCAGGTGCCAATCTTGACTACTAGGCAAGACTGCATTGTAGTGAGAATTCAAAGATGGTTCCTGAAAGCCTGAAGTGGCAGCTCATGCCTGCCGTCCAAACACTTAGGTGACTGAGATAGGGGGATTTCTGTGAACACAAGGCAAAGCTATGTAGTGAGTTCCAGGCCAGACTGTATTAGGAGTGAGACCTTGTCTAAATGAAAACAGGCTTCTGTTGGAGGCTTTGGAAGCACTCTTAGAACTAGACTTGTACATGAGAGTCAGATAGGGACAGTAAGATCTAACCCACAGCTTTTGACCTGTATGATGCTGTGTTGATTTCCTCCATTAAATATATCACATATAGAATGGTTATGTGCTTACTGAGTTCCCAGAAGCCCCCTGTTATTCCACCCCATGCAGCTTTGATATCTGCTATGCAGGTGAGCTCCATAGAGAAGGAGTGGGAATCCCCACCCGTGTGTTTTATATTTACCACCACACAATTCACTTTTCCATGAAGACCCAAATTTCAATCTGGTGTCTTCTTTTGGGCAGAGCGTCCTCCTCCAATAAGTGTACTGTGAAGATCTGATGGTGTTGAATTCTCCACCCTTGAAAAGCTGAAAATGAAGGTTGTCTCTTTTGGATGTGGAATTCTTAGTGTTTTTTTTTTCTCCCTTGACTCTGTGCTGACATGGCTACAATTGCTTCTTGGCCTCCATTGCTTATGATTAGAAGTCAGTAGTCCAAGTGGTGTTTTTTTTTTCTGTAGTATTTGTGTCATTTTTCTCTTTCTGCCTTTCCAGCAGGCCTCTCTGGCTTTCTTATCACTTAACTGATATGTGCCTTTTTAAAAAAACATTTATTCTATTCAGAGTTTACAGACATTATTGAACTTGTCAATCTCTCTTTCACAAAATGTAGTTGATTTGGGCCATTATTTCTCACATTTTTCATTTTATCATTCTTTCTAGAATATCTTCTTGCTATCTCCTTGTCCATGAGGCTTTGTAGCTTGCTTCTTTCAATCTTTTTTCTCTCTTCATTCTTCACACTGGTTGATTTCTATCAAACTATACATTGCAGTCCTTCTCTGCTTTTCTGTCTCCCCACTCTTAACCTCTCTGGCCTGGTTCTAACTTTGTGCCATGCCATTTATTTCCCCTTGTAATGGATGATGGGTATCAGAGACAACAGAGTTTGGTGCTGGCTTGGCTAGAGGGGATGGGGACCAGAGAGATTGAGGTCTTCTGGAGAGACCATAAACTATAGCAGATGAGTGAGTGTAGAATAGAAACTGGGATGGGAGGGATACTTGAGTTTGGTAGGTTCATATTATGTTTCTGGTCTCAGAAGATCTGCCAACAATCCACCTAGAAACATTATCATCCCATGTCAGCTGACAGAGACTCTCTGTGGTATAACATAATACAGGTGGTGAAGTGACCATGAACATGTGACTCCGGAAACATACATATCACCTTTCTTGATGGCACAGGCTTTGAAGATGACTTCTAGCCTTCAAATTCTCAGTTCAAACACTGTCCATGATGTACTTTTTTGGGGGCAATAATCATCTAAGAACTTGAACTAGAACCAATAGGTACTAAAGTCTTTGAGGGCTATGTGTTCTCTCTCTATCAAGGTTACTTTTGATACAAGATCACATTCTATTACCAGACCAATGTTCCACCTTTGAGGAACTGCCTAGGTGTGGGATACAGCAATGAACAAAGTGAACAAAATCAAGTTCTTCCAGTTCTGCCACTTCTCCCAATTTAAATATTTGCTTTTAGCCTCATTTTCTCAACATACCAGGCTCATAACCCAGTTCTGAAGATGTAAGGTTAGTTACCCTGCTAAGTCACTTACTGGCTTTCTTGTTTGTGGGCTTGGAGTCATTACCCTAATTGATTAGGGTCATTATACAGTTACACAAATGAGGAGTCAGCCTTCTGCAGGCACACAGTGGCTGTTCTTTCAGCATTTACCCTTTATGTGGATTCGTGGTAGGGAGATTCCATTTTCTCTCTTGAGTTTTTGTACTTTGGTAACTTTCTTAATGGTAAATATGCTGTTACTCTAAGAACATGGACATGCCTCAGCCTCCCTGATATCAACCACAGCCTCAGCCTCTTAGATATCAAGCTGTTACAAGAGATAATTTTCAAATGAGTCTTCCTTGCCTCCCAGGTGGTAAAGTAGTTAAGGCTAATAAGCATCCCTTATCCAAAATCCTCTTACCCATTTTGGTGGTTGGGGTTTGGGATCTTTTCAGATTTGGGGATATTTGTATCTATATGATTAACTATTTTAGAGAAGTGACTCCATTGCAAATGCAAGCACTTTGGGAGATTTTTAGATCAAGCACAAAGTTTCGCTGTATGGAATCTTCTATTTGTGGCATCATGCTGATACTCCAAAAGTCTTGAGAGTACCTACCTGTCTGTCATCACAGCACTTGGAAGGTGGAGGTAGGGGGATCAGGAGTTCAGGGAGGTGCTTAATCTGTATGCCAAATCCCTTTGTATTGACATGTCTGCAAATCTCTCCTACCCCAGTGCTCATGGGACTTTTGAACTGGTTCTTTGTCTTTCTATGCTCCAATCTCCTCACTGTTAGAAGTGCCTGACATTTCCATCTTTATTCCCGAACCTCACAGAACTTTTTCTGACTACTGTCCCCACTCTTATTTTCCTTCCCATAGGCTATGGACATGCTGCACCTGGCACAGATGCTGGCAAGGCCTTCTGTATGTTCTATGCTGTGTTGGGCATCCCCCTGACGCTGGTCATGTTCCAGAGCTTGGGTGAGCGCATGAATACCTTCGTGCGCTGCCTGCTGAAGCGTTTCAAGAAGTGCTGTGGCATGCGCAACACTGATGTTTCTATGGAAAACATGGTGACCGTCGGCTTTTTCTCCTGTATGGGCACCCTGTGCCTTGGGGCCGCTGCCTTCTCCAAGTGCGAGGACTGGAGCTTCTTTCACGCCTACTACTACTGCTTCATTACACTGACTACTATAGGATTCGGGGACTTTGTGGCCCTGCAAGCCAAAGGTGCCCTGCAGAGGAAGCCATTCTACGTGGCCTTCAGCTTCATGTATATCCTGGTGGGGTTGACCGTCATTGGTGCCTTTCTCAATCTCGTGGTCCTGCGATTCCTGACTATGAACACCGATGAGGAGCTGCTGGAGGGAGAAGTTGCACAGATACTTGCTGGACACCCAGCCAGAATGTTCATCGGTGTGCCAGGCGCCCGCCGTAGGTTCCAGGCTCAGTCGTTCCTGAAGAGATATGGCAGGACCCTGTGCTATCTCTGCTTCCCATTTGGTGTTGGTGACCAGGATGATGAAGATGCTGTCCATGAAGAAGTTGTTGCTCCTGGTCCTGCTCCTGGTCCTGCTCCTGGTCCTGCTCCTGCTCCTGGTCCTGCTCCTGGTCCTGCTCCTGCTCCTGCTCCTGCTCCTGCTCCTGCTCCTGCTGTGCATACCAGACAAGTCCGGGCCATTGTCCACTCCGTTTCCTGCAGAGTTCAAGAGATCTCCCCAAACGCACTGATGCACACCTGCTTTCGTACCCAATTTGGAACCATCGCTCACGGGATGCACGGGATGCACGGGATGCACGGGATGCACGGGATGCACGGGATGCACGGAATGCACGGAATGCACGGGATGCACGGGATGCACGGAATGCACGGAATGCACGGGATGCACGGGATGCACATCTGCGGAGAGAACCACAGGCTGGCCTTTCGTCGCAATTCCATCTAAGTGTGGGAGGGAAGTAAACAGAAGAGTCATTTGTCATGCAGATGTAAGTTCCATTGGCCCAACTCCTCTTTCCCTCCTTATTTATTATTACTCTCTTTTGTGATTATGGTCATCATCATTCCTTTCTTCCCTCCTTTCCTGGTTTCATTTCCTTCCCACCTTTCCAGCTAGGCAGAGCTGTCCAAAGGGAAAATAGAGGCCCAAATCCTCTCTGAAACTTGCACCTGAGCATGTAGCATGGATTCCTTGCTTTCTCCCCAGCAGAGCTATGCCTTACATTTCTGCCTACCCTGGGATGGCTTTCCTAGAACAAGAGCACCAAGAGTTGAGAGGATGCCCAACCCGAAGCCTTTGACTGCCTACCTGTAGTGATGTCTCAGACCTAACTCCTCTCTTCTTCCCCAAGGACTGGGTGGCTGTATGTGCGAATGTGCAAAATGAGTATGTATGCTTCTGTGTGCAGGTGTGTTGTGCGACAAGGTGGAAAGTATCAGGTATTCACTTCCCTTCTCACTCATACAATTTCATTAACAGTCTCCTCGAGGCTGCTTCCAAACAAACTAAATCCTGCAAGGTTGATCACCTTGCCAAATTGAGCACACCCCATAAAAGCACTTTTGACCCAAGATGTGTCATATGGCCATAGTTTCAAATGGATGGCTTCTGAATATCATTCGCTACTTTTTAGGGTATAGGTGGGCAAGACCACAGGGATCAGGTTAGATTTCCAGTTTAAAATTAAATCTTAAGAAGCACGTATGCATCATTTGACACAAGAAAGCAAAGGTTGCAAAGGAATAGCCAAAAGCCACCAGTGTCAACTTACTCAAGACATTTTTAATTTCAGCATTTCCAGTTCCAACAGTTTTCCCTGCAGCTGGAGTTGTCAGGGTAAACAGGAAAATTGTTGGGACCCAAAAGTATCTATTTTATTATTTCCCTCTTCCTAACGATGATGACTATGACGATGATGACTCTGAAGCCTCTACCTGCATGGATAAGAGTTCTAGTTTTGGAATGCTTGGATGAGAATGGGTATCAGAATGACAATGTGGTTTCTTTTCCTAATAACAAAGTGACAGGGCATTCCTTGTTTAAAGATATATATATATATAGAGAGAGAAAGAGATATATAGAGATATATATTTTAGGGAAGATTCTCTAAATGCATTTGCTCTATAAATAGGGAGAAGTTCACGTTGGTCTCAGGAAGAGTTTAGAGGCTGTATCTTGGCCTACTGAGAAATTGTCAATCTCAGGGGATGCTTTTGTCTAGGTAGTGGAGAAATTCTTCCCCACTTTCAATAAAGGGTAACCCCTTAGTTTAGGCTAGAGTATATGGCACATCGTATGTAGACCCTTTCAATCGCAGGGGTCTGAGGGCAGCTCAGCCTCCACATTCACAGAGGGACTCTAATTTCTCTCATTGCCATCCCTTTCATCTCTAAAAGTCACCCACTCACTCATTCTTCCACTCCTTCGCACACTGGAAGTTCCTGGCTTTTGGATGGAAATGGGCTTTGGCTACACTACGCATGCACAAGGAACGCACTTACTGGTCTTGAAGATTTCTTAAAGGACACAGCACCCAAATGCCACCAGTCCCAAGCATGTGTGCCATTGGGCTGAAACCGGGAGCATCCAGGACTCCTCTGGAAAGTCAATGCATGCACTTAAGGCTACGCCCCTGTTGAAGTATCCCCCTTCGTCTAGGACATGGGACCTTCAAAAGGAGTCTGTGAACCTTAGACTCTCTCGGCCAAAGTTGACATATACAAACTTCAAGGTCTTTATCAGTTCACTTGTTTGAGATTTTGTTGTATGGAATGTCCTGCACAGGGTTCTGAAGTCTGTCCAGAGAATAGAAGCATCACTCTTCTTGAAAGTTTTGCTCTGCAAAGAGATTGTTGGCTCTTTTGGGTCACAGGCATGACAATCCTGATGCTTATATGCAGAGCACTTCATGCCTCGGAGGAGGCTTCCTGGAACACATGTAGGAATCCCCCTGAAAATTGTTGTAAGATTTACCCTCAAATGGGGTGTGTGTGTGATCACCTCTCATCTGTATATCACTGAGGCACTGAGAAAACCAAGGATCCATTCTCAGTCCCTACTCAGAAGGGTCCAGAAGGTGGACTCCCTGATTCCAAGGTGTTCAGACTTAGCCTTCCAGTGGAGGAGGGACCCTGCTCTGTGTCTCCATAGGGCCAGCTGTTAGGCCAAGGAGTCAAGTCACTGGGATATAGGATCAGTCTATCTTCAGAGCTGGCTTCCTACTCATGTGTCTGTGCAAAGTGGTCAATAGTGACCACTGTGTTGGAAAGATTTAATGGCAGGGAGATCCCCTCTTCCCAGGGAAGTATAGACAACACTTTCTATATTCTCACATAGCTGACCTGCCCCACTGCAAGGTTAATATTTGTAGAGTGAATTTGTTCTTGTAACCCTCCCATGTCTTTGGCTATTTATTGCCAGTTCAGCTTTGGAAGAAAGGGCACCAAGTTGTCTCTTTCAAGTCCAACATGAAAGCATGGAGGGAGGGAATGAATCTTGGCTTATCATCCTGAGAGTGGATCTTCTCAAATGACCAGTTTGTTCCTTATCAGGGAACCTATGAGATTTTTCTCTGGGCATATCCAGTGATGTGCTCCTTTGGGGGATCACCACTGACTCCCTCATTTTCAGAAGAGGAGACCGATGTTCAGGAAGGTCAACATATCTGAGGTCATGTTATAGGTCCAGAATATAGGTCTTCACACTTCATTTTGCTGTTGTGCTAGCTGCTTTGTTGCTGTTCTACACATTCCAAAGATACCCTACTCCTGGACTGTATTGTGTCTCTGGCCAAGGCCTTTCTCTGCTTCTCATGTACTTGACAACTTCTTTCAGCCAATTGATTATTGTAACCTTCCCTCCAGTTAACCAAACCCCTTCAACAGCAAGGGAACGACCTCATGCCAGGTTGTTTGCATAAGGGATTCAGCTTCAGGGACTGGAGCCTGGCTTGCTGTCCAGTTCCTGGAAGTCAATTTGCCTTGTATATACTTAATAAGATATCTGACTCACTTGAACTCTTCACTAAGTGGTCTCCATCTTTATTTCATGAAGGACAGGAAGAGGTAGACAATGCTATGGAGTAACCCAGGGCTCTGGGCTTGCTGATTTCTAGTGTTCATCCCATTTTGACCCTTAAAGGTACCCATCCCAGGAAGAAGGTGCTGTCTCACCCATTAGCCTATTAGACTTTGAACATCAGAGGGAATCACCCTTTTTAAGTTTTGAGATTCTCTGTGTGGCACCAAACTGGAACCAGCTCTGTGCTTTCTGGTTATCCCACTCAGTCTGGAGGCCAAGGCAGCAGTTTCTAAGACCAGAAATCCCATGCTCAAAATTCAATCTATCACTCTCCTGGGAAGGCTGTGAGAGCCATGGCGGGTGATTTATTGACAGGAGTGCCAGCACTCAGAATGGTCATAGTAGATGGACACACCTGTATGTTTTCTGTGCACCTGATTGAGAAGACATCTGGTGATTATGCATATAAGCTGAGACAGGCCATTGTTTTTTTTTTATCAACTTCATCCTGATATGAAATCTGTATAGACCTTAAGTCTCAGTGCCAATCTATTCCAGATGGAATCTAGAGGGATAAGAGCCCCTTTGGAACCTCCTTGTCTTTGTGCTCTGAGAGAAAGAAAAAGATCAGAAAATAATCACCCATCAGATGGGCTCCAGCCTCATTTCCACATATTCTTTCTAAAATACTGAGCCCTAACTCAGACTCATTGAGAGTGTCCACAGAGGTATGAGATCTGAGATATATGCTAGAATGTGTCAATTCTACCAGCCCCAAGATTGTTAATTGTGGCTTAGTTATGAAAGTGGTTCTGACTTTCACACACATCTGAGATGCAGTTTCCTCCAGAGTCAAGGTCTTTTCAGGACCTGGGAGGCATCCTAGGTAAGGAAAGAGTAGTAGGACAGGGAATGGTTCTTCGGTCTTGCTTCACTGGCCGCCTCTTGGAAGTCATTTCACTCCTTGAGCCTCTGTAGCTTTCTCTTTGACACGATGATACAGTGAGGGTAGGGATCTAGGGGCACTTAACACAAGGACCTTTGGCTTAGGTGATCTGGTCACATTGGAAGTTTGAGCCACCAAAAAACCCCAGCGAAAATTGTGGTGGGAGATGGAGAGCTAGGAAGGCAAAGAGATCCAAGTGCAAGCATAGAACATTGGTCATTATGTAGAACATGGTATAATGCATCATGGGTTTCCTACAGTGCTGGGCTTATATTGACTTTCTGTGGTCCTATCTTGACCACATGTTGGTAGAGGTTGCTGCTTCAGGAAAACAAAAGTCTATGATCAGAAATCCACTGACACCAATTTTGAGAAAATTTCAAGGGTGACAGAAAAGTTGATAGAACAACACCATGGGTTTTCTTATACCTTTCACCTAGAACCCCAGCGTCAGTACCCCCTTCAACACTGAGATGGTTGGAAGATAAGATGTCATGATGTCTACAGCTTTTAGGTAGTTCAGCCAAAGATAACATTGTATATTTCCCATGAAAAGTGCATTCTCTTACATAGTAGTGCCATTGTCACACCTAAGAAACTTAGTATAAGAACATCTAATATTAATAATATAATCTGTATAGTGAATTCCCCAAGTGTTCCCAAAATGTCCTACTGAGCTTGTTTGTGAATCTAAGACACCATCCAAGATCACACCCCACACCTGCTTGTCTTGTTGTTCCCCAATCCCCCAAGTGAGGGCATCTCCCTCGCTGTGTTTGTGTCTCTTGACAATTGGTAATTTTGAGGACTCCAGGCCCATAGTCTTGTAGAATGCTCATGATCTGCTGTTGTCTGCTTGTTCCCTTGGGTTAAGGAACTGTTGACAAGAAAATGATGTAGTTGATGTTGTTTAGCCCTGATTTATGCATTTGATGTTTGTCTCTCTGGGGACCTCTGTGGTTACTGCTTTTGTTGTGAATAAATAAGTCATAATAAATATTGTTTTCCTCTGTTAGGGGACCTAACTGCATCTTCAAGAGAGGCGTCCATGGATGCTGGGTCTCACTGTGAAGCCCAAGCAGGCTTCGGATTTCTGACCTCTCCCAGAGACCTCTTCCACGAGGGGCGAGTGTCAGCACCCTTTCCCCCAAAGACCTGTGGGAATGGCCCAGCTATACCTAGACAGAAGGCACAGAGACATGGTCATTGTAGGGTCCCTTGCCTGCAAATCTATTGGGCCACCGTGGCACCTAGCAGCAACCTCATGAGTGGCAATGACCACCACACTCTCTCCCCATTTGATACCATAGAAGTGTGACTTACTGTCATGTCACTGCCCTGGCCACCAAGGGCTACATTTATTACCTCTGTCTTTAAGATATTTGCTCTGGTATGTTCTAGAGCACAGTCCTTTCCCTTCCAACCCATGAGACATACCTGCTATGGCCATGTGACCTTTTCTTGCCCTCCCGGAGGGTCTCCCTGTTGCTTAGCAGCATGGAGGTAGAGATGGAACATATTGGTCCTCCCTTCAGAGTCTTTCCTGCCCTTTTTGCTCCCCTGTGGACTTAACATTGTCCTTCTCTGTGTTCCTGTATGTTTGCTTCTCAAGCATGAACACACTGAGAAGCAAATTCCCATGGGCCAGCCTTCGGAGCAGAGAGTTAGAAAGCACTCACAGAGGGGAAGGCCACAGAATAAAGCAGGTCCAAGCATGAGTTATCTGGCTGAAGTAGACATGGGGTATTCCAATGCAAATCCCTGGAAGTAACCCAAATCCTGGTTTGCATTGCATTGCTCAATAGTCAATTGCATGTGCCTGGGGGATTGAGTGCACCATTAACAATAAGACCAGGAGATATACACAGCAAAACACTACAGCTTTGGAGGGTGGGTACATCATCAGACTAGAGAAGTGTGCTGGGATATTTCTCCCTGTAGTAGGTGGGTCAGGTGATGGGAATATCACAAGGGAATCAGGTTGGGGTATTGTTAATTTCCTGAGGGATGTAGGGTGGTTGGGGAGATCATGCACAATGACCTCTGTGACCCTGGGAGAGACAAGAATACCCACTTCTTGTTCCCCATACCACCCCCAGAGCAGCTTGGTGTGGTGACACCACAGATGGGTGGTGGATTTATGCTTCCATGTCATGTTTCAGTTTTCCCACAGAGGTTCTAAGTAGCTCCCACTGCACAGGGTGCTTGTGAGAACTACAATACATGTGAATGTTTACTGAGCACCTGCTTTGCTCTTGGGAAAGTATGTACCCTTGGTCTAGCTCGTCTCCCTTCAGGTCAATTGGTTGTAAATTGGGATCCAAGCTGTAACTGTAACTCCAGACCCATTTTGGTGCATCACTGTACAGATGAAACATCACGTCCTGGTCTCTGCCCATGCTCTGCTGCTGGCGGGAGTATTGGTGCAGGGCAGGAGGGCAGCCAGAGCTCTTCTGTTCAGCAGGTGGTCGACAAGCCTCAGAAAAGCTGCAAGACTGGATCTCCAAGCCAGGTGTTGGAGGATCACAGAGGGCTGGTACTGAAGTGTGTGGATCAGGTGGAGTGGAGGCCTCAAACACAGAAAATCACACAAGGGCACAACTTAGAAAAAGGAGGGAGGCGGTGTTACCTCTGAAAAAATCACATGGGTGGGGCTCACCCCAGGGAGGAGGCTTTGTATGGATTGCTAATGGAGGGGAGAAGCTTCCAGGAATGTATCTGGTACCAGGAATAGACCTCCCTTTCCTTCATTAGTAACATATGCTAAGAGATGGGTACCATGTGCTTGCTGTTTAAGCCTGTAATTATCATTATTAATCTTGTAGACATTTGTCTTCAGGTATCAACTTCATATCAATGGACCCCAAGAGGACACACCTGGGACCAATGGTATTGGGTTCTCTGGCATAAACATTGGCCAGTAGGCCCATGTACATGGCAGAAAGTGACTGCCACCTGCACAGGACAAAGGGCTTCTGCTGGACCTCTCCAGTAACACTGTGTGACCCTGTCAGGTGATCCTTCCTGAGAGGTAGATCTGAGCGTGATTTTGAGCATAGAAATGCTCAATTATGTCCTTCTAGCCAAGATTGGTTCTGGAAGGATAAGGGTAGAGCCTCATCCTGAAGATGCTGGTGTAACTGACCTTCTAAGAACATGGGGCTGGAAAATTGACTCCAAATGGTACCTTGGTTTTGTCTGAAATTGTGTGGAGACCCCAAGGTTTAGTGGGAGGGGTGGGCTTAATATTCCTCTCACTGTATCTTCATCATGGTGATAACCAACATGAAGGGCTATGTTGGGGGATAGCTTATGGTCTGGAGGGAGGTAGAAGAAGAGGAAGGAGCTTGAGTTATTGGTACATTTGGTTTTATAGTTTCCCATTTGCTTTTGGGTCCTGACCTCTTTGGAGGCCCCAATCCAGCTCTGGGGAGACTTGGTATCTAGAGAGCATAGTGAGGTGGGGGTGAGGGAGGGTCTTGTAAACTTTAGGCACAGCTTTGGTTCTGAAAACAGTGTTGGTTTGCCTTTTGCAGCTTGATGGGCAGTGGGTTGAGGGGACCATGGGCATCTTTCTAAGAACTGGCCCTTCCTTCCCTTCCTTCCTTATATACAGTCAGGTTATAGGGCCTTGGCAAGTCATTTTTCTTCCTCCTCTACAGCAGATGGAATGGCTGGGCCAGAAGCAGTGCCTCTTGGATACACACTGGTACAGAGGAGATGAAATTAATATCACTGGGCCCTAACTGTTTGTTGGCATTTAGTGGATGCGGTCAGAGGAGAGACTAGATCAAGTCCTTTCAAGACGTGTGAGACTCCCATGAATGGGCCAATTGTCCTCTCTTGGGGACTTATCCTTTCACAGGTTGAGTTGTATTGTGAACTTTTCACTGAAGAACTGATCTGCACCAAGTTTATCACCCAACCAGTGGCTTTTTCTTTAACTCCCTTGAACAATGGCATGGCTGTGGGTGGGACATTTGACATTCAACCAAAGCCCTCCTTCTCTTAACAGCTCCTTATCTTTCTTTACCTAGAGAGGGTGGTACATTCCAGATGTGACTGACATCTACCTACTGGTCCCACTGTTATTCAGAGATCAGGTGGAGCAACTCTGTTACATTGAGAGTCAGTCTGGAGAGCTCCAAGGGCTAGGCCCTCCCTGGCCTCACGAGTTCAATGGACCACATGCTTCCAAGATGTGTGAGCTCTTACTGCCCATTTGGGGAGCAGAGAGAGGAGATATAGCATGCCTTCGCAATTGTTTTCAATTTTTCAAGGAACTTTAGAAGTTGGGTAGAAAAATAAAAATCAAATGAAATGGGAAAAATGCAATGAGTGGGAACCCAATGAAGCAGAACCCACAATTAACACGATTTCTCTGTAATTTGATGGCTTCTCAGAGAAGAACATATTCCAGAAAAGGGATAATTATATGTTTGTTTATTCAGGCCACAAATAGCATTTTGACAGCTGGTTTGGGGTTGGGAAGGCCCTTCTGAGGTCATCTTAGCCCATCTTCTGCCTTATCAGAAACCTACACCAAACAGATACTGTGCTGAGGGCATACCCTCTGAATTCTGATAAACAAAGTTTGTATCAGAAGTCAGGTAGTTCCCATTGGGAGAAATCTAGGCAATTTTGTATTTTCTCACACACTGATAGAAAGGTTTACAATTACACACAGAAGATGAGGATGTCAAAGGCAATGAACTGAATTTTTACCACACAGTTGATAAAGAAGGGAAGAAGACTGTCTAGCCTATTCCTAGAAGGTTAAGAAATGGTAGAACATTCCCCTCGTAGCTGTACTGTCTTAAGCTCAGCCCAGTGTGTATCTGTGTACCTTGTGACAGCAAAACAAAACCAGCCCAAAAGCAAAAAGACAAAACACCTGTTATTTGTGACCCCAGGTATAGACATGAAGCTTGAATTAGTGTCAAATGCATCTCTGTCAAAATAACTGACATGTACTCACAGGGTTCATGGTGGGGTATGTGGGGGGTGAGAAGGTGGAGACATGGGGATGTGGGCCCTCATGTAATAATGTGTGTGTGTGTGTGTGTATGGGAGAGAGAAAGAGAAAGAGAGAGAGAGAGAGAGAGAGAGAGAGAGAGAGAGAGAGAGAGAGAGACTATACATGAAAGTAATGAATATATTCACTAGGTATCTCTGGATCTAATATTTTTTCTTTTGTTCTTGAATGTTTTTTGTGTGGTGAGGTACAGTACGAGTCCCTGGGTTTGTTTTTAAAGGTGAAGCTGCCAAAGGCTGGGTAGAATGCCCCGTGGGAAGGGTAATGAAAACCTTGACAGCTCTACAGGAAATGAGGTTGAAGTACTCTAGGCATTGTCACATTCCAGGAGGGTAGCATAGTGTACCCGGAGCCATGGTGGGAATCCACCTTTTTGTCCTAGGGTTGGTGGACGTATTTGCATGACAGGTTCAACACAGATACCAGACCTTTGGAGGAAGCCTGCACCTGAAGAGGCAAGACCAGCAACCCCTGCCCAACCACAGAGTCATCTGCTCTCCTGTCTGTGTCCTGTGTTCACCCTCTCTGGCCACTTGGCCTTTGGAAGAGAGAGAAGCTTCACAAAAGGCCTTAGAACCCCACCCCTCAAGTGAATATCAGATGTATTTATTATGTAGCTTACCTGAAAACTAAAAAGACAAACATGTATTACTAATGTTTACACATCTTAGTAGCCATCTATCTCATGTAAAATATGTACCTTATGCAGGGACTGTATCTTTTCCTCTTCTTCTTTTTCTTTGTTTTTTTTGTTTTGTTATTTTTTTTTTATAACAAATGCAGTAAGAAAGCTGTATATATTTTACATGTCTTTGCAGGAAAATCATCTGCTGTTGTAGAGATGTAAACTGTTGCAGTTTTCTATTTTTTTTAAATTAAAGTCTCTGGCATGTTTGCATTGTGTTCTAGTCTTCCTTCCTCAAGCAGCCGACTAGGGGTGGGGGCACCCTGATGCTATGTCACTCATGCTCCTATTTCCCTCATTGCATCAAGACTCCTGGGTTCACGTTTTGGAGACTAAGCAGTCTTTCTTCCTTCACTCAATGGCAGACACCTGGGATACACAGGGCTGTGGGGGCAGCGGGGGCTGTGGGGGCTGTGGGGGCTGTGGGGGCTGTGGGGCTGTGGGGGCTGTGGGGCAGTGGGGCTGTGGGGGCTGTGGGGGCAGCGGTGGCTGTGGCCTAGCCAACTCACTTCCGTTTTCATTCCTTTCACTCATACCTTCCCAATGACTCAGCTGACACCATCAATGGCTTTTCCCCACATTTCTACCTCATTTCCTATCAGCACTTTAAGCATTGTTTACAAACAAATGAGTTCTTCCCCTACACATGAGGACATCGAAGGCAATTCTCTCTCCAGTGGCTTCTGTTAACAAACTTAAGGATTCTTGACTTACCTTTCCCATTCCAAATCTGACTCCCAGAAAATTCTGTTGGTTCTACTTTTATCAGACCACCACCATCTGACCCATTTCTGTCTGCCATCTTAGTTTTCTATGGTAACAGAAATCCTTGCACCCTGTCTCCCACCATATTGCATCTTCTTGAGACTGTAATGTCAAGGATATGGAAGTTTATATTTTCATTAGGCTTGCAAGGTGACGGTCTGAGACAAGTCAGAGAAGCACATCCAACAGACAATATTCCCAGATAGACCCACCACTCACTTTGGTTCCTCAAGAGGGGAGAACAGTTTTATATACTGTGGGATGTGAGACTAACATGACAAGGTGGCTCTGGAATTCACAGCAGCATGAAGGCCACGTAGCATCCTAGCTTTTGGTCTCCCTCTGAACAAATGGGAATTCCATAATCAAAAAAAAAAATGAGGGGAGGTTTTA
Organism: Cricetulus griseus; assembly: GCF_003668045.3. Classification (NCBI taxonomy): domain Eukaryota; kingdom Metazoa; phylum Chordata; class Mammalia; order Rodentia; family Cricetidae; genus Cricetulus; species Cricetulus griseus. The sequence continues at coordinate 370,171,651 of NC_048595.1, read as the reverse complement.
GCAAGATGATGAATTAAATACAACCACAATGATAACTAATCAAATAAAACCCTAAATGCTTGGAGATGGATATATACAATGGTTTGTAGACAGGAAGCTGAGGTGAACCATGATAGGGCCTTGAAGGAGGAGCTAGACCCATTAACTCCCTTAAGTTTCTGGATAATTATGAGTGATAGTCATCATGGATATCATGACAGGGGGCCCGAAGGGAGACATCTTTCAGGTTTCTTCAGCTGGGGGAGGGTGAGAACTCAGCTCTCCAAGAGCTTCTATGTCAGAGCATGTTGTCTGATCATCTCTGTCCTAGAAAAGAGATAAGAGATTACAGGGACATGGCCTGATGAGAGAGAGAAAGAGAAAGAGAGAGAGAGAGAGAGAGAGAGAGAGAGAGAGAGAGAGAGAGAGAGACTAAAGAGTCAGTAATCATACAAGTAGGTCTGCTCAGTGAGCCAGGTTGGAGGCAGGTGCTTTCCATGCGAGAATGTGGCTCTCTGATGGCACTTTCCATGGGTTAGCCTGTAAGCTGCACATCTCAGCCCCCTCCACAGTAAGGGATGCACATGTAGCCAAAAGGCCACATAAACCACTATGCTCTAGGTCCTTCCACCATACTGCAGGATTGATCAAATCACAAATCCACTGGGGAGGGGCAGGGAACAGCACTTCCTAGTCCCCTCAGTGGGGACAGTTATATTACTCATTCTAGCCAATGAGCCTTGGGTGAGGTAACTCAGTTATGTCCTAGGTAAAATGTTAAGTAGCAGCACAAAAACTTCTAGAACTTTCCTTTGTTATACAGACAAGAAGGTTTTAAGAGTGGCAGCTGAGCCTAGGTCCTGAAGCAAGGTGACCTTACCACTGAAGGATACACACAGTGAAAGAACCACACTGTGCCTTTGGGGGTCTTGGAGGGTCACCAGTGATTCCTGAGCACACGGGCTGCTCAGGAGGTCAGTACCCACCTTAGGACTGGTTTACATCATCTTTGGATGAATCAAGGCTATGCATAGAGATGTCCCCACATAATGAGTTCCTAAATCTGATTATTTAACATAGTTGGGCACTGCCCTGGAGTGGCCTGCTCTATTTTAGGCCTCTCTGTTAGTACAATCTTTTACATGCACACCCCTCTCCATTTAAAATGTGAGTGACCCTTACTTCCAAGTCTACATACCCTCCTGACAACAGGAACACATACCATGCCAACATTCTCATGTTGTGTAGCAAGCACTTTATCCACTGACTCATCTTTCTAGATCCTAGTTTACTTCTTAAGGGACCTTTGCTCTTCTAGTTGTCAAGAATTCAGCTATGAACATTCTGGAACATGTCTTTGGGTTACAAAGCCAGGAGATTGCCCAATCACTAAGAGAAGACAATATCCATGCACTGGTTGATCCCCAGAACCCAACACACATTGTGTAGGATTCACTTCCTGTGTCTGCTCATTTTCACATCATGGTATCTCCACCCCCTGAAGACCAGGGACACAGCTACTCATTCAGGATGTCCTTCCAGCTAGGCAGAATCTTGGGGACAGGAAGCAGGAAGTGTTATATAATCTAGACCTGATCATCATTGTGTGATTCAGTATCCCAGGAGCCAAGCCTACCGGTGGCCAACTCACACAAACTAGATTCCTAGCCCAAGCCTCTTACATTAAGCCAGAAATGCCCACATGGGGACTCCATGCCCATATTATTCTGATCTTTCAATTTCAATTCCTGTAATTAACAATCATTGGCTCTCATTTCCAAACTCCTAGGGAGAATCCCACTGACCAGACATAGTTTGGGCTTGTACATATGTGACTGGTCCCCAGGGTGGTCCAAAACATAAAGAAATTTCTGCGTAGACACGACAGGTGGTACTTGTAGGTATGGGTTCTGGTGAGCTTATGGCACCTGTGCAAGACAAAGACATTTTTTCAGAGACATAGCCTTGGGCATTGAAACATAGCTTGGTGAATGCTTATCCTATTTCAAAGCCTTGGTCTAGTGCACCCATGCAGAGACCAACAGGTCTGGATACATGCAGCAGCCCTTGGTTTACAGTGTTGAAAACTACCATATGGGGGCCATTCAGAACAGAGCCAAATGTGTGAGCCTGGTGCTCACCCAATGCTGAAACTCCAGTCATCCAGAATAGTAACCAATACAAAGCATATTAGATTCCATGGGTATGCTTAACATTTGCCCTGCCCTTTTTTACAGAGGATCATAGATTTATTGATTATCTACTAAGGTAGGCTCATTCTATGTCATGTTTTAAAATTCAATTTGAGAAATAGCTATTAAAAGTCTATTATTTGCTGGACACCTCAAAGGATATGGAAGCTGGATTCTGTTCTAGAGCTAGAACTTGGTGCCTTGTTTACTGATGTGCACAGTGTGCCTGGGCTTGAGTAAGAAGGGAATGGTAGAAGTTTGCTGCTGGGAGCATATGTGTTTTTCAGTTGCATTGGTTGACACATCAACGATAACCTCAGAGTGTACACCAATGTCACATTAATGAATGAAAGAGAACACTAATTTCCAGTTGGATTAATTTAACCAACAGCAAACCCAAATTGGAACCCTTCACTTGCATCTGTCTGTCATTTGTGGTTGTAGCACCGTCTGCAGTCAAGTGGATAAAACAGTTCATAATTATACTGTTAGGAGAATATTCCCTGTGGAGCTTTGGTGCATAGTTTTCTGATGTGTTTATAAAGTGCGCTCTCTGCTCAGATAGAAGTGTCACTTTGAATTGGTGCATACCCAACTAAAGGAGAAGCCCAGAAGCTATACACTAAAGGACTTGAGAATCTGACTAAAACCTTCAAAACCTTGAGCAGAAACAAAGGGTATACAAATAAAGTAAAAAAAAAATTACTTAATGGACAAGCATGTGTTTAAGTTACAGATGTAACAGGATGTGAGTAGAAGGTGGAAGTTAGCCTCTTCACTATCAGATGGGGGGGCTTTGCTGCCCTACCAAAAGGCCCCAAGCTTATTGAAATTTGACCCTTTTTGCTAATTTTCAAAGTAAAAGGAATAGGAATAATGTATTTTATTCTCATCTTATGTGTTTACAATGAGATCTTTGGTTTACTTGTAGCACTCTTTTTTATTTTTTTATTTTAATTAGAAAGAAATTTATTTTACATGTCAATCCCAGGTCCCTTTCCCTCCCCACCTCCCCTGCTCCACCAAATAACACCCTACTTATCCCATACCCTTTCTGCTCCCAAGGGAGTGTGAGGCCTTCTATAGGGGGTCTTCAAAGTCTGTCTTATTCTTTGGGATAGGGCCTAGGCCAACCCTCTTGTGTCTAGGCTCAGGGAGTATCCCTCCATGTGGGATGGGCTCCAAGAGTCCATTCCTATGCTAGGGATAAGTACTGATCCACTACAAGGGGCCCCATAGATTTCCAAGGTCTCCTCACTGACACCCACATTCAGGGGGTCAGTTCCATGCTGGTTTCCCAGATATCAGTCTGGGGACCAAGAGCTCTCCCTTGTTCAGGTCAGCTGTTTCTTTGTGTTTCACCAGCCTGGTGTGGACCCCTTTGCTCATCAGTCCTCCTTCTCTGCAACTGGATTCCAGTTCAGGTCAAGGTTTAGCTGTGGTTCTTTTTGTAGGTACTGCCACATGGATTTTTTCCCCCAAATGGGCAGTGAGCTTTATCCAGGCAGCATCCATAAGTGATACTATTCTGCTATACAGAAGACAGATGTACAGATGGAGCTGAGGGTGGGCAGAAGATTGGCTTACACCTCCACACACCAGCATTGGTATCAATTGCCCACCGCTGGCAGACTTTTAAAGTCATTCCATATGATCAGAATCCAACTCACAAGGGAACATCTAAGACTCTTGCCTCAAGCTTTCCTCTGAAGCTGTCTTTCAGACCACCTCCCACTGCCAGCTTGTCATCGCTGCATATTCTCAAGAAAGGCAGGCTAAAGGAGAAAAAGTTTATTGTGACTCGTGGGGTCAGAGGGTTCATCCCACAGCCACTTGCTTCCCTGTTTATGGATGGCAGTGACAGGACTGTGCAGTGGAGCATCTGCTTCCCTCATGGTGGCCAAGAAGCATGCAAGAGAAAGCAAGAGATCAAGAACTCCTTAAAGGCACACATCCAGTTACTCCTCTCTTCCAAGGACGTACACCTACTAAAGTTCCCACTCTCTTCCTGTAACACTGGGGGCTATCTCTCTCATACATCAGCTTTTGGGGAATGTTTCAATCCAAACAACACTCTACTTTTGATGAATTATGTGTAATAAAATGTTATACTTAATCTAGAGAAAGGCTGGTCCTGTTGGCTTGGCAGTATCCATAGGTATCTGTCTCACCAGCCACAAGTTTGGTCAGAAGATTTCCAAAAGAATTACGGGGAAATATATTCCCTTGAGCCTTCTTTGTTACTTAGCTTCTCTGGCTTTGCTGACCATAGCATGATTATCTTTTACTTTATAGCTAATACCCACTTATAAGTGAGTACATACAATGCTTGTCTTTCTGGGTCTGTAATCTTTCACTTAGGATGATTTTTTTTTCAAGTTCCATCAATTTGCCTGAAAATTTCATGATGTCATTACAGTTAAGTAATATTCCATTGTGTAAATGCACAGCATTTTCTTTATCCGTTCTTTGGTTGAGGGACATCTAGGTTGTTTTCAGTTTCTGGCTATTATGAATAAAGCTTCTATGAGCATAGTTGAACAAGTGTTCATGTGATAGGATAGAGTGTTCTTTGGTTATTGGGAGTGGTATATCTGGGTCTTTTTTTTTTTTTTGGTTTTTCGAGACAGGGTTTCTCTGTGTAGCTTTGGAGCCTATCCTGGCACTCACTCTGGAGACCAGGCTGGCCTCGAACTCACAGAGATCCTCCTGCCTCTGCCTCCTACGTGCTGGGATTAAAGGCGTGCACCACCAACACCCGGCTATATGTGGGTCTTGATGTACAGCATGTCCCAATTTTCTGAGAAACTGCCATATTGATTTCTAAAGTGGCTGTAGAAGGTTGGAGTTGGAAACAGAAGGGATCAACAGGGGTAAGGGGACAGGGAAAAATATTGGGAGAAAGTACTGGAATTGAGAAGCATTTGGGGGGAGAGGTGGAAACCTAGTGCAAAGGAAACTCCATGGAATCTACAAGAGTAACCCTAGCAAAGACTCCTGGTAATGGAGACATGGAGCCTAAATCAGCCATCTTCTGCAGCCAGGCAACGCCTCAAGCAGAAGGATTGGGACACCAACCCAGCCACAAAACCTTCAACCTACAGTGTGTCCTGCCTGCAGAGTGTTCTGAGACCAGAGCCTAGCAGAACTGTCAAAGAGACCAGAGAGACTTCACCCAGCGACTGTTGGGAGCAGATGCAGAGTTCCACAGCCAAACATTAGGTGAAGCTTTGGGAGTCCTGCAGAGGAGGGGGAGAAAGGATCAGAAGAACTCGAAGAGTCAGGGACACCAAGAGAACATGACCCCACAGAATCAATCAACTGGGACTCATGGGGCCTTGTAGAGATCAGGGAGTCTGTAGAGGTCTGACCTACATCACCTGCATATATGTTATGACTGAGTAGTTTGTTGTTCTTGTGGGACTCCTAACAGTGAAAGTAGGGGTGGTTGCTGACTCTTTTGCCTTCTTTAGGGACCCATTCCTCTTACTAGGCTGCTTTGTCCAGCTTTGATGTAATGGTATGTACCTGAACTTATTGTAGCATTTTATGCTGCATTTGGTTGATGTCCCTAGAAGGTCTGCTCTTTTCTGAGAGGAGGGAGCGTGGATCTGAGGAAGAGGGGAGATTGGGGGTGAGAGATTGGGAGGAGGAGAGGGAGGGGAGACTGTGGTTTGGATATAATAACATGAGAGAATAATAATAATAATAATAATAATAATAATAATAATAATAATAATAAAAGAATACCAGGTTGAACTTATCAAGAATGTGAAGAATGAGGCTGTAGAAAAGACTCAGGGGTTATGAGCAATTATTGTTCTTTCAGTGAACTCAAGGTCAGTTGCCAGCACTGACACCAAGAGGTTCACAATTGCCTGAAAAATACATTTCCAGGGGATCTGATGGCCTTTTTTGGTGCTCAGTGGGCATTTGCATATATATAGTAAATATCATACACTAAGACACATAACATACATAAAACAATAAATACTTATTTAGAAACATTTTAAAGCATATAGATGCTGGGGAGATGACTTATTTACAAGCCCAAGGACCTGAATTTGGATTCCTAGAATCCATGTCATCCTTAATTACATAGTGAGTTCAAGGGCAGAGTGGATATAGCAGCTCCTCTGTAATTCTAGAGGCAAGTGATATCCTGTGCAAGCTGTCTAACTTTGGGTTTGAGAGACCCTGTCTCAGTGAACAAGGCGGAAGAGTGATTGAGATTGAGGTTGACTCCTGACATCAACTGCTGGTCTCTGTACATATGCAAAATGTGTAACAACCACACGTAGACACATGAAAATGAAAAAAAAAACTTGAAAGTTTTAAAGAACGAAAATAATCCAAGCACCACTGTTCCAAGACAAAAATCATTCTCTCCTGGGAATAAGAATGCCTGCAGCCCATGTCTGTGTGTTGGGTCATTGTGACTGTCCACCATCCAACCTTTCTACCCAGCCAGATCCACAACCACACTCCAGACTTGGACTAGGAAGCACATATGTCTCTTATATCCTCAAGATTCCCAAAGTGTTTTTATATACTACAGAAAGGATAGACCTCTGATTGTTTTAAGCAAAAGCCCAAGTTAAAAGTTATGCTAAACATTATATTTGAATATACATATTTTATTTAGGAGTCATGCAGCTATCCCAGTGAGTATTTATTACTTTCATTAGATTAGTTTTAGTTCAATGTTTTCAGTCACCAAAAAACAAACAAACAAACAAACAAACAACAAAAACCCCAAAATCTTGGAACTACCATAAAATGGACAAACTACAAAACAACGTCAAAATGTAATTTCATCATTGTAATGGCTTGATTTAAACAAAGATTTGAGCCAAGTGTGGTGATACACACCTGTAATCCCAACGCTTGGAGGTTTGAAACAACAGGATTAGGAGTTTGGGATCATCTTTGGCTGCATAACAAGTTTGAGGCTAACTTGGGCTATGTAAGACAATGTTTAACTATTCACCCAGCCAAGGCGAACACAGATTATATTTTTTATAGACAATGTCAATTTTTTGATCAACAGACCTGTATTAGTTTAAGAAGAACATATTCCAAGAAGAATAAAATAATACATTTTAATTTACCTAACACTGATAAATCAGAATGTAAAGTTTATTCTTATAAGACAAAATTTGTGTTTGAGTGGGTAGTAATTACCTAAATGTGAACCTATTTGAATTAACTTTTAAAATTAGGAATATTTTAGAATTCCTAATTTTAGGAATTAGTAGGAATATTTTGGAATATAACACTAAAGAGTGACTTTTTTTTACATGTAAAGAGTTTTACATGTAAAGTGTATAATTAGTATTTTAGTGTATTCATAGAGTGGTATAAAATGACCATAATCTAACTTTGTAACATTCTGTCACCGTAAGGAAACTTCATACCCACCTGCAACAGCCCTGGGCAACTCCTAATCTCCTTTCTGATTCTACTGATCTTTCTCGTGTGGACATTTCATATGAAAAGATTTGTACCATATATCTATATCTATATCTATATCTATATCTATATCTATATCTATATCTATATCTATATCTATATCTATATCTATATCTATATCTATATCTATATCTCTATATATCCATATATATATCCAATTCTGCCCCTCCCCCTTTTAAAAATGATTTATTTTATATGTATGGATATTAGTACATGCACTACCTTTTGAAGCTAGAGAAGGCTGTCTGATGCCCTGGAACTGGAATGATGGGTGGGTTCTAGCCACCTTGTGGGTGTTGGGAATCAAACCCAGGTCCATTGGAAGAGCAGCCAGTGCTCTTAACTGCTGAGCCATCCATCTAGGCCTCAGATTCTTTTAAGGTTAACCTGTGTACTGGAGTTGGTATGATGACTTTTTCATTGTTTGACAACATTCCCTTACAAACAACCAGACCATTTCCCCTTTGTAGCTATTAAAAACAAAGTCACTGTGAACACCAGTGTAGAATATACTTATAAATATATTTTAATTTCTTTCAGGAAGCAGCCAGGAGAACTGCTGGGTCATAAATTACCCAGATTAAGATTTTGGGAAGCCTCTAACCTCCCTTCCAACGTGACTGTACTCAATCTCATATTCTTCCCTTATCATTTGTATCAATTCCTGGTGGGTACTCTGTTACTTCCAGGTCATGTTGATTCTACATGTCTTTGATGACTGATTTGGATTTTTGTGTGTGTGTTTACTGGCCATGTGGACAATGTGGGCAACAGCTGGAAGAAATGTCTAAGTCCTTGGATTAGTTTTAGTTGGCTTGCCTTTTCATTGCCAAGTTGTAAGAGGCTTCATTGACTTGTGTCCTGGGTTTTCTTGTTGGGCATTGTGGTTTACAGGATTATCCAGGCTGCTAGTTCTCTCTTTACTTTCTTTGAGTTGGCTTTTGTAGGAATACCTTTTACATTGAATACATTAAAAGTATTACATTTCAATTTTCTGATTTTCCTGGAAAATTTGAGGGGCAGTCTATTCATATGAGTGCTTCTCTATCTCTATAAGTCAATTAGAAGAGAGCTCATTGACTGCAAGAGACACTATAATCTAATTTATTAATCCCATCTGGACATAGAACATTGCCTATTACATAATCAGAGCTAAAGGATTTTCTGAATTGCAGACATGGCTGTTAATAGGAAGAAAACAAGTCTTCAGTTTACAATGTCAGCCACTATTGAAGGGGAAGTGAAAGTACCAAGTGGTCCACACAGTCCAGAAGTTGCTCACTATCCTGGTTGGCACAAAATTACTCGCAAAATCCAAAGGAGACACACAGAAAGACTACAGAGCCAAACTGTCATCTGTCAACCAACAAATGAGACCTTAATCAACTATCCACCTGTTTGCAGTGACCGCCAGTGTAGGCATTCAGACATTGGTGCCACTAGCAAGAAGTAGCTCAAATACAGAACCCAAAAGCCTGAATCAGAGTTAGTACACATGGAAATTAAAAGTGGTCTCAGTAGCATTTACTGCCACTTTGTGCTTACCTCTGTTAGCAAATAAATGCCTGGGTTCAAAGAGCCTACAGGTCTCCAGCCATGGTTTAGCTGTATTTGCTGGAAACACCTGGAAGGCATCGCAGATCCTAAAGGGCCAGTAACAAAACCCTTGCAAATTTTCAAATAGTAGTACCAAAAATATGGCTTCCCAAACAGATACAACAATGGCTGCATGCTAACTTGGGCCCAGTATTGTTGAGGCATACTTGACAAACACACACACACACACAAAAAAAAAAAAAAAAAAAAAAAGGAAAACCACATGGTTTTATAAGCATAATTGCCATAATAAAGCTAATTAACACATTTATTATCTCACACACTTTATTTATATGTAAAACTTGGCTACCTCTTAACAGATTCCAAGCACACAACACAGTATTTATTAGAATGCCCATTCCAAATCTTAGCTCTCTGGAACTTACTTATCTTGTATAACTGACACTTCATTTCCCAGAACCTATTGTTCTCCTTTGCTTTAATAAGTTAGAATGTTTTCTTTACATGCACATACATACTCATGCTTCTAAGATTTTATGTCCCCAAGTGTATGAACTCTAGGCTCATATCCACACTGCTACAAGTGGTAGGGTTTTAAGGAGTCCTGTCCGTATGCATATACATATGATCATAATAAATTGGACATTCTAACATATTATAAAAGGTGTATTATACAGTAATTGTAAATGCTACTCACTCTCTTGGAATTATCCAATAATACAGGATTATCCCTACATATTAGAATAATGAAATGTTAATAGACTATCAACTATTATTTTCTGTAACCATAATTTTGTATCTTAATTTTCTTTCATAGATATTAAGGGCACAGATCTTTCCCCTTGGTTAAACTTGTTTCTAAGAATTTTGTTCTTTTGTGTGGCATTATAAGTGTTTCATTTTATCTGAATGTGTGGAAATGTAACTTTTTTGCATGCTAGTCTTGGATTCTGTTTATTTTTAACTTACTGATTGCATTTAAAGATGGCGCTCCAATGGCACAGTTGGTTACCATGAGATACTTACATGATTGCATTGAAAACATGTAGTATGTTTGATGTATAGAGATGACTGTCATAGTCACATTAATATCTGTAGCTCCTTATGAAGCAACTCAAAAAAAAAAAAAAACACCTGAATTTGACCCACTTAGCACCTGTCCAGTGAGTAGTATAACACTATGAAGCTTGGTTTGAAATGTCAGCTTGCCACAATTTAGAGTTTCTTGTCAGGGAGCTACAATTAACTGTCCACATCAGATTTAGCCTATAGGTGTGGAGAATTGCTTTGACTGCCTTAATTGGCAGTGTTAACCTTAACACTAAAGGTTGTAACATGAAAAATATTTCTCTTTTTAAATGTATTTTTATTTAAATTAGAAACAAGCATGCTTCACATGTCAATCCCATTTACCTCTCCCTCCCCTCCTCCGCTGACCCTCACCAACCCCCACCCCATCCCCTCTTGCTACCCAGGGAGGGTGAGGCCCTCCATGGGGGATTGCAAAAGTCTCTCGTATCATCCAGGGCAGGGCCTAGGCCCTCCCCTATGTGTCCAGGCTGAGAGAGCATCCCTCCTCGTGGAATGCGCTCCCAAAGTCCATTCATATGCCAGGGATAAATAGTGGTCTACTACCAGAGGTCCCGTACATTTCTGAGGCCTCCTCCCTGACATCCAAATGGGGGGGAGGTTGGATCAGTCCTATGCTGGCCTCCCAGCCATTAGTCTGGGGTCCATGAGTTCCCCCTTATTCAGGTCAGCTGTTTCTGTGGGGTTCACGAGCTCGGTCTTGACCCCTTTGCTCTTCACTCCTCCCTCTTTGCAACTGTATTCCAGGAGTTGAGTTCAGGGTTTAGCTGTGGGTGTCTGCTTCTGCTTCTATCAGCTACTGGATGCAGACTCTAGGATGGCATACAAGGTAGTCATCAATCTCGTTATTGGGGAAGGGCATTTAAGGAAGCCTCTCCATTATTGCCTAGATTGCCAGTGGGTGTCATCCTTTTAGATTCTGGTATTCTCCCTAGTGCCAGATCTCTCCTCAAATCTATAATGGCTCCCTCTAATATGATACCTCTCATCCTGCTCTCCTCAATTTCCCCCAACTCAACCTTCTTGCTCCCCCATTTCCTCCTCTCCCTTCCTCTTCTCCTCCTCTCATTCTGCCAGCTCCCTCTCCCCTACCCTCATGCTCCCAATTAGTTCAGGAGATCCTGTCCCTTCCCCTTCTCTGGAGTCCATGCATTCTTAGAGTCCTTCTTGTTTCCTTGTTCCTTTGGTGATGAGGACTGTGGGCTGTAATCCTTTGCTCTATGTCTAAAATTCATATATGAGTGAGTACATACCATGCTTGTCTTCTTGTGACTGGGTTACCTCACTCAGGATGGTTTCTTCTAGTTCCATCCATTGCCTGCGAATTTCAAGATTCCATTGCTTTTTTTTTTATCCACTGTGTAGTATTCCATTGTATATCACATTTTCTCTACCCATTCTTCAGTTGAGGGGCATCTAGGTTGCTTCAAGGTTCTGACTATTACATATAATGCTGCTATATGCAGACAATAAATGGGCTGAGAATGAAATCAGAGAAACATCACCCTTTATGATAGCCACAAATAGCATAAAATATCTTGGGGTAACACTAACCAAACAAGTAAAATACCTGTATATGAAGAACTTTGAGACTTTAAAGAATGAAATTAAAGAAGATACCAGAAAATGGAAAGATCTTCCATGCTTTTGGATAGTTAGGATCAACATAGTAAAAATGGCAATCTTGCCAAAATCAATCTTCAGATTCAATGCCATACCCATCAAAATACCAGCACAATTCTTCACAGATCTTGAAAGAATAATAAACAACTTTATATGGAAAAACAAAAGACCCAGGATAGCCAAAACAACCTTGTACAATAAAGGAACTTCCAGAGGCATCACCATCCTGGACTTCAAGCTCGACTACAGAGCTATAATCTGAAAACAGCTTGGTACTGGCACAAAAATAGACAGGTAGACCAATGGAATAGAATTGAAAACTCTGATATTAACTGATACACCTATGAAAACTTGAATTTTGACAAAGAAGCTAAAACTATACAATGGAAAAAAGAAAACATCTTCAACAAATGGTGCTGGCACAACTGGATTCATACATGCAGACGATTGCAGATAGATCCAAATCTATCACCATGCACAAAACTTAAGTCCAAATGGATCAAAGACCTCAACATAAATCCAGCTACACTGAATCTCTTAGAAGAGAAAGTGGGAAGTACCCTTGAATGAATTGGTATAAGAGACTGCTTCCTGAACATAACACTAGTAGCACAGACACTGAGATCAACTATTAATAAATGGGAACTCCTGAAACTGAGAAGCTTCTGTAAGGCAAAGGACACAGTTAACAAGACAAAAAGGCAGCCCACAGAATGGGAAAAGATCTTCACCAACCCCACATCTGACAAAGGGCTGATCTCCAAAATTTACAAAGAACTCAAGAAGCTAGTCTCCAAAACACCAAATAATCCAATTAAACAGTGGGGTAAAGAACTAAACAGAGAATTCTCAATAGAGGAATCTAAAATGCCTGAAAGACACATAAGAAAGTGTTCAACATCCTTAGCCATCAGGGAAATGAAAATCAAAACAACTCTGAGATCCATCTTATTCCTATCAGAATGGCTAACATCAAAACTACCAATGACAGTTTATGCTGGAGAGGATGTGGAGAAAGGGGAACACTCCTCCACTGCGGGTGGGAGTGCCAACTTGTACAGCCACTTTGGAAATCAGTATGTCAGTTCCTCAGGAAAATGGGAATCAGTCTGCCACAAGATCCAGCAATTCCACTCTTAGGCATATACCTAAAAAAATATTTCTCTTTTAGACTACCAATCTAAAGATCCACCCCTCTCCCCATTGATTGCATTCTGTGCAGTAGGAAATGATCTAAAGTTTTCTTTCACTTGAGCCTCCTCCTTTAATTTCCTTGGTTACCCAAAGAAGGAAGCTAAACCTGAGTTCTTTTGGGCCCCTGTTTAAAGGGAAAGGACTATGTTGCTTCCTTCTGGAAATGTCTCTTTTACTCAACTCTGTATTTTCTGGCCTGATATTCATCAGTAGTTCACAGCAGTGTTGGAAGTGGGCATTTTTTTTTTTTTTTTTTTGTGGTGGGAGGGAGCCAGGTATATGGTTGGCAGCATTCACACCTGTTTTTTTTTTTTTTTTTTTTTTTGTTAGACTTTCTGCTTGAATAGTTCACAGACCCCAGGTTTCAAGGTATTCCATGGTGGCAGGTTCCCATTTTCCTCACAGCTGGTTTATGGCCAATTATAATTTGCAAGCTCTGTTCCCCATTGCCCCTGGGAAACTTTTTGAAAACTGACTTCAGTTGACTTGGAAGAGTCCTAAATGGCTTCTCTATGACTTACAGAAATGTCTCCAGCTTAACAATGCTGTACCTCTGCACAGTGAAGCCATCTTAAGTGCTTAGGCCGTCCCCCTGAAGACACTCACCCATGTATGTACTTGAGAATTTCCTATTAAAAGTCCCTTCTTGTTCCCTGCCTCCCTCTTTGTGACAGAACCCTCCTTCTAAAGAACTCTGACCTAAAGCTCCGTAGCAAATTTTGCTTTCTAGATTTTGTCTTCATTGGGCCCCTCTCAAAGTCTGGGTTGAGCTCTGTGCCCTTTAGATATAGTATACCTTGTTTCTACTGATGGAATGCTGATTAAATGTGATGGTGGTAGGTGTCATGCCTGAAAACTATCAATTATGGTATTTGGGATACAGGTCTTAAACTCTATCCCAGGAGCTCAAATCTCATACTGTCTTTCAGATGCTAGTTAATTATGCCTGGATGGCTTGGCCTCAATGGAGAATGCCTCCATTGCATAACAACAGACCAAGGCCCTGGGTGTGCTCACATACCTGTTCTGAGGGCTTTTGTGTGTGTGTGTGTGCCTAGGTACTGTTTGGGGGTGCTTCTAGGATTAAAAGAATTATTTGATTTTGGCTTTATACATGAGAGTAGATGTCTTCTTCAGTCACCCCCACTGTTGGAAAGCTATTAAGGAGGATGCTTGAATAAACCAGGGACTCCAGCTTCCAGCATGGACTGAGAGCTCTCCTGAAATGACAAGATGTCTGTGTCTTATCTTTATTACCATTGGGTAGCTAGGAGTTTCCCAATCCAGCACTCCCTGACTCAGGGATGGACCCGGGGCCATTTGGCTGGCTCCAATCACAGCTCCAAAGACATCAGCCTCTGTAGCATGGGACTGATACAAGCCAGGCCCCGGCAGTTAGGTGCTCTTATGAGTATCTTATTACAGTGTTTATAATTGTTTATAAGCCCTTCAACCTGCTGGTGGGATAGAATGTGTTTGTGGTAATTGTTTGATGTAACTGTTTTTATTTTATGTCCTAAGAAAAACTGAATAACAAAATCCATGTCCACTTTATTTAAACACCATTTTAAAGTTATTGAGCAGTCTTGGTATTTGCTTAATTAAAAGATGTGTGCATGAGTATAAATATACACTTAAGGATATATATTTAAATGCTTAACATTTTTAAGATTTATTTTAATTTATATATATGACCATTTTGTCTGCATGTATGTATATGTACCATGTATATGCCTTGTGCCTGTAGAGGCCAGAGGAGGGTGTTGGATCTCCTGGAACTGGGGTTACAGATGCTTGTGAGTTACTATGTGGGTGCCGGAATCAAACTTGGGTCCTCTGCAAGAGCAGTAAGTACTCTAAGCTATGAGCCATTGGTCTAGCCTCCTAAGATAATTTTTAGTGGCTAAAATCAGATTTTTCAGGGCCCTTATCTTTGTCAAGCCAAGATAAGATACAATTTTAAAGTTTGGAAAATGGTCATCAAAGAACCAGCACGCTGGGCATAGTGTCATACACCTTTACTCCTAGCCCTTGGGAGACAGAAGCAGGCAGATTCTAACTTTGAATACAATACTCACATTATGTCATTATGTAAGCAGTGTGCCAAATACAGAGGACAAGAGAAAACTACCTGAGTCATAATGGCAAACAGTATATTTGATATTTCCCCAGGATTTCTTATCAATGGTGTGTTACCAACTGTTAGAATTCAGGCATCTGTACTGGCCTGCCCTTGGGACTCTGACAGGATACATCTCAGCTGCAGCCACTAAGAGCACCTTCTGTGCATATTCACTATGTTCCCTTAAAAGATTCTGTCCACCTCCTCTGTCTCTGTCTCTGTCACTCTGTCTCTCTCTGTCTTTCTTTCTCCTCTCTCTCCTTTCCCTTCCCTCAATAAAGCTTTCTTCCCATGTGGGTTCTGTCTACATGGCTTTTGTCTCTCACCCACTATGGGATCCACCCTGGTCCCCCTCGTGCTGTAGATCATAATACCAACTACTGACTCTCTTCTGAAAGATTGCCTTCCTATCCAGTCAGCTTCCTTTTTACCAGATTATAGGAATGGGTTTTCTAGCAAAAAGAGACATAGAATATTTGGCCTCTGTCTGGTTCAAAGGAAAGGCCATTTCCCCAAACACCAAAAAGCAGTCCAAATATCCTGAAATGGGCAAAATCTAGACTTTAGGAAGATTTCTGGTGGTTAGATAAAGGCCAGCATTCCTCAGGAACTTATGAAGCCTGTTCCCCTCTATCAAAAGGAGTCTTTGCCCTTACCTCTGACAGAAGGGACACATGGCTACCTGTGGCACCAGGCTCCTTCAGTATCACATCTACCTGTTATATATTTCAAAGACCTTCTCACCTCCTTCCTTACTCTAAACCCCTTCCAGCTCACAGGCTTCCTTCCCCATAATTAACTCATTTTCCTTATAACCTTGCTATTCTTGGTATGCATGCTATCACTATGTTTTCTCTATTCTATAACGCCCACTATTCTCCTCTCTCATACAGATAGCGTTGCCCAGATCCAGTCTGCTGGCCATGTTAAGTCTTTCTCTCCTCTGGATTTTTCCAGGTGCCTCTGGCTGTTCTTCCTCTCAGATATACTATAAAAACCCTTCCCTTAACCATACCATGGAGAAGTCATGTTGTCAGGAGAGTTTATACAGCCTCCATATATATGTGATGCTTGGTCAACAGAGGTGCTGTGAACTGAAGGTTCGAAACAGAAGCTGCACCCATATTAAGTAGCTAAGGCTGAGGAACAACCTCAAAATGTTACAGGCCCGATGCCAAATTATCTTGTGATCTTAAAGTTCTTTAAGCAGCCATCCATTGTTTTCCTTTGTAAGTGATCTAACATCCTGTGACAGAATTTCTGTGCTGGGAGAGTCTAGTCAAAATACTCCTCTGAATCAGTAAAAGATACCAAATTCTTCAGAAGACACTCCAGCCTAGCAGACCAGTGGTGACTCATCAGGATGTTCTGAGGCACTCCCTGTTCTGGGTCACAGTTTTTCTTGGAGTGCCCCTTATTATATTAAATATATGTATGATAGCTTGCTCACTTCCTTTGGGATAAAAATGCATTCTGGGGCTTACCCTAGCTAAGCCTTCCTCTGACTTTCTCTATCATGAAGACCTACACCAAAGAAAGCCTTTTCCAGATTCACCATCCCTCCCAGACTACCCATATGTTAGGCCTCCTTAAAAACATTTTCTGTCAAATCTCTCAAGTCTCCATGACTCCAACTCCATCTGATTCTCATTGTTACACTCACCGCCACTATACTCTGAGGTCTCAGCTCCTGAATTCATTTGTCTAGGTTGAGATTGGCTTTGTATCCACAAAGACAGCCTACTGCCTTTCCTGAACCAGACAGAGTCACCCCTGGAAAACCACCCTTTAGCTAATCCCATCTACTCCTGTGACCTTCGGAAGATTTTATACCCCTTTTCAAAAACAACTGGGTTAAAGTTCCCTTTTCTGCCTCCGATGTCTCTGAAATCTCTAGATCATTAGACAGAAACCACCTTCCAAATAATCTCTAGCTCTGTGTTAGTTTACGTCTATGTCAACTTGACACAAGCTGGGGTCACAAAGGAGGGACCCTCAATTGAGAAAATACCTCCATAACATTAGGCAAGCACACAGTACATTTTCTTAGTGACTAATAGGGTGGGCCCAGCCCATTGTGGATGGTGTCATCCCTGGACTGGTGGTCCTGGGTTCTATAAGAGAGCAGGCTGAGCAAGTCATAACCAGAGAGCCAGTAAGCAGTACTCCTCCGTGACTTCTGCATCAGTTCCTGTCTCAAGGTTTCTGCCCTGTTTTATTTCCCGTCCTGGCTTTCTTCTTTCATGATGAACAGTGATGTGGAAGAGTAAGCCAAATAAGCCCTTTTCTCCCCAAGTTAATTTGATCATGGTGTTTTAACACAGCAATGCTAACCCAAATTAAGATACTCTCTTACACAAAAAGACAAACATGATATGTACTCACTCATTTGTGGATTTTAGACATAGAGTAAGGGATTACTATCCTACAATCCACACTGCCAGAGAAACTGGCAAACAAGGAAGACCCTAAAAGAGACAAACTTTGTCTCCCGGAGAAGGGGAAAGGTTCACCATCCCCTGAACAAATTGAGAACATGGGAAGAGGGGGGAGGAAGCTACGAGAGTGAGAAGGGAAGAAAAGGAAGGATGCAGAGGTCATAAGGAAGCAGAAATTTTGAGTCAGGTGTAGATTAGAAGAAAGGACATATGCCAGGTAGGATTTTAGTTGGAAGGGTGGTAGGGGAGGAAGGGAGGGAGAATGGAACTGGGATCGTCATGTAATTCAAATATATAAAAAATAAAAAAATAAAAAAGACTTGCCAAACTCACTCCCCCCAAAAAAGATATTCTCTTACAAGGTATTCTCAGTTATCCAAACTCTCCAAGTACTAGACTTCATATCTGATGCTCAGTTATAGAGGTACCTATTACCCTTGCCCCCACTCCAAGTCTATTTCTTCATCATTGTCTTTTCAAGTAGTCTCTTCTGAAAATATGTATTTCCCACATTTTTCTCCCTCTTTGCTTCTCTTTGGAACACAGCTCTTATTAAAGAGTTCTACTCTCAACAATCAGAACTGCTTTTAGTATCACTCAGCACTTGTTTGATGGCTCCAACATCACCTGATCAATGGGATATTCCTTCCTTCCCTCATCTGCATACACAGGTACATTGATGGCTAGGGTGAACTTACAGGCATTGATCTGTACCTTGAAAACACAGGGGCCCACTTTTATTGACTGAACCCTGGACAATGATCACCAGAATCCTGAAGTAAATGGTTTCAGAACACATCCTGGAGATGTTGACTGATACTAGTAGTCACCCTTTTAATAAACATGTTGATTTTTTATACCCACAGGCTCCACTCTAGTTTGTTCCTCTGATCCAGTTTACCCATACCACCCAACATACATATAGACAACATCCGGATGGTACACAAATGTGGATACCCTCTAACCGAGAGACTGCCTCCTAACTACCCATCATCAAACAAGAGAGTTTCTTAACTTAGTGTTATGCCAATTCACTAGTCCTAGGTTTTCTCTTTCATACATTCTATTCTCTTCATATAAGTAAAAAAAAGTTGAAAACATCAGGTCACATAGGTAGTGAATACATCTCTCTCTGCCCCAGGAATGGGCTCTTCCAGTTTGAAAAGCCCTACAAGGAAAAAGACTACATACAGGGCAATGACTACTGTCACATCACCGACTAACTAGGTACCATTGTTCTTCCAGACTCCCCTTCTCTACAAATGTCCTTAGGGTATTTTAAATACCCACCTTAACCAGAAAAATGAAAAATAATGTCTCAGTCAGGTTAAGTGATGCCAGCTGACCCTGGACCCATATCCTTATGATAACATCTCTGTCTCCCTGGTCCCTTACAAGGGAATTTACAGGCTTGACTCTGCTTTCTGTGGGAAAACCTAAAATTCTACCCCAGACCCCTGTCATGCTAGACTTCCTGTTTGCCTGAAGAATTAATAAAGCTCTTCCTTGAAGGATTATTCAAATCATCCCCTTTTTCTCAAGTCCCCATCTTCCCCTCTCCAAGCCTAGCATCACCCAAACATCTGTAAGGAACCCCAAACAAACTTACTGCTCCCCTAAACTATGACTGAATAATTCTTTTGGTCTGTCACTGGTGCCCTGTCTGGGTAGATAGGTAGTTATTCCTGTCTCCACAGAGTAAGTCACACAATAGCAGCTCAGATTATCAGTGCTGATTCTGGGATTTATCAAGATGAAGCTGGGTAGGCTCTGCTGGGCAGAGTTCCTGTGCCAGTAACTCCTTTTTACTTTATTTATTTATTTAATTGGTATGTGAGTGCTCTTGGAGTTGTGATTGTAGATATATTAGAGTTGCCCAGAAAAACAGAAGCAACATTGTGTGTGTGTTTCTTTCTGGAGATTTATACAGAATATACAGCATTTCTCCATGTTTAATAAGTACAACATGCCTGTTTCTAAAGAACACAATCTCCAATGTAATAATCAAGCCAACTGTATCAAATGTTGTGACCAGTACATTTTGAGAGATGACAAGCAGGCTTAGTCATAGTGTTGTGCCCAAATTCTGAACCCCCAAATCACCAAGAGACCTGATCAGATGAACAAGCCAAGAGTCTTTAATTAATTAATGAGTTAACTATATTAACTCAGGTCCTCCATCTGTCTGACACAGTGGGTGGAGCAAGAAGGACCCAGAGGGACTGTGGGTCAGGGAATTTATTGGGGGTCCAGCAAAGGGAGTGTCTGGGGTCCACAACAGTCTCGGGATTGGTGTACTTCCAAGCTTGGGCAACCTGTCCTGAGTTGATTGGTCAACTGCACCTGCAGGAATGGTTGCTATGCTCACAGGCCCTCCCAGGACAGTTGCCTTGCTCTGCACTCCACTGTTACTGTAAAGCACAGCTAGAGCCTGCCAGATAACTTCTGATTGGTTCTTTGCCACACGGAGGGTATCTGGCTTCCTAGTGACTGGGGCAAGGACAGAAGCTCAGCACATGTTGCTGAGTCAGAGGCCTACCTCTTACTGGGTCTTTTCTGCAGCCTGTTATGGCTGACAATGCAGGGGGCTAAGATGAGGGTCTGATCCCTTCAATAGACTTATCTTTCTTGGTTGACATGGTGACACAAACACTTTGTGAGTGCCCTTAGAATGCTCAAATTTTAATGAAATGCAAGACTTCTTTTTGCATTCCTAGCAAAACTCTGTCTCTGAAAAAAGCACTTAGCCAGGGATAACTGGAAGACTTTACCACACAAAAACTGATTTCAAGAAATGAAAATGATGACCAGAACCACTTCCCAAGATTACAGCACTGAAGGCTGAGGCCAGAGTCAATATCCCAAATTCAAATCTAAGAGCATTTGCCCAGTTCAGTTCTCTGTGCCCCATTCAGATGGATAGTCTTCATAGGGAGCTTCAGATAGATATGATCGACCTGTAGTGTGAAGTGTTGGAAACTAAATACAACAATGTGGGAATATTAGGGTTCCGCAAGTATCTCAGGAATAAAGACCTGATAAAAAAAAGCCACTGTGCAAAGATGCTGTCCATGTTCTGAAATATCTGTATCTGTGGTCTGTGGGGTGCATACTCCGGTTTAAATGCCCCAGCCAGGCACAGTGGCATATACTTATAATCTCAGCACTGGGGGAGGTGAGGCAGGAGGACTTTAAGCTTGAGGCAAGCCTGGGCTACATTGCCAGTTCAATTCCAGCTTGAGCTCTATAGTGTCATTAGGTCTCAAAAAGGAAATGCAAGAAAGGAATGAAACTATCTATTCATCCTCCCTCTGCATCTACCCTCTTTCCACACCCACCCTCCAATTCCCTCCCCATCCTCTCCTCACCTGTCCCATCTACCCATCTCCCTCTCCCCTTCCCCAGCCACCCCTCCTTCCCTCCCCTTTCCCATCTACCCACCCATCTTCTCCACCTAACCATCCACCCATTCATCCATCCAGATTAGTCTGGTTATATGCTTATGGCATAGAAATCTCTAATAGTCTGGGGAGTATGAGAGGATTAAAATTTAGTTATTAAAACTTTCAAATTTTCTGCTTTTCTACTTTAAAATGTAATTTTCATTATATGTATTTGTCTGTTTCATACCTAACTCCAGTTCAGTAAAAAAATTAACAAGCCCAAAGCTTACAAGTTAAGAAAATCACCCCCACAGAAATAGATCAGGTGGTAAAGTACCATTTGCACACAGGGGTTTGAGTCTAACTCGGTACCCAGACTAAAACAGCCAGACAAAATGGTATGCATTTGAAATCCCAGCACCAGGCATGCAGAGACAGGCAAATCTCAGGTCTCACTAGCCAGGCTAGCCTACTTGGCAATTTTGAGGCTAGGTGAGAGACCTCATTTTAAAAAAAGAAGGAAAAGACAATTAAGGAAATCAGTCTGTTTACTTCCATGTGTTTATTCTCTTGGGTGCTGGGAGAAAGAGACATTAGGCAGGCAGACACCACACACACACACACACACACACACACACACACACACACACACACACACACACACACACGTTTACATCCTGTGTTCAGTTTAGTCTGAATGCAAACATATAGAAAATGAAGGTGCCTGTGAGAGCTGGTGTAGATGTCACATTGTACCATTTAAGAAAGACAGTATTTCTCAAGCTGGTTCGTGTAACAAAGTCCACTTACAGAACATTTCCCCCAGCAACTTGTAAAGCTGAGGACTGAAGGTTTGCAGCAGTAATGGAGTTGGTGAACATTTCTCCTTCATGTTGGATTACTCTATTTTAAGCCACTTTAAGAGGAAAGCATCTGCTTCACTAGATAAGAAAATCTGTCACCAAATTACACAGATAATTTCCTCTAGACCTTCAAATTAACTGTCATGGGGTTGCAAAAATAATTTAATAAACTTCCATAGACTGGCAAACATTACCACATTGAAATAAAAAATATTCTCCTTCTTCTAGGATCTAGGGCCTTGATAATGCTAGGCAAGTGTTCTACAGTCAGCTACACTCAAGCCACATCTTCCTTTAAAAACTCATCTGCTACTTTTTTATATACAAGTGCATGTAGAGGAGAGTGGAGAACACTGGGTGACATACACTTTTAAAATTTTGAGACAGGGTTTCTTATTGGCCTGCCCCCTGTCAAATAGCTTAGGTTGGCTAGTCAGGAAGTATCAGGAATCCTATCTTTTTTACCTTAGCTCTGGGATTAGCAATATACATTGCTTGGCTTTTTTTAAACATAGGTTTGGGGATTGAACTGACTGAGCCATCTCCTCAGCTCCCAGTCTCATTTTGTCTATGCATTTTATTCAGTGTGTTTTTACTAAAGTGATTAAGTATGTTATACATAATCTAGAATGGTCAGGCAAAATAAGAATATGAATGAAAAGTCCTGGGGTAAGGAAAGAGGCATTGGGAGATCCCAGTGTTGCCAAGGCATATTGGTATGAGGAGGATGAGTATGGGATGATATTGGAGAGGTGAGATGGAAATCATGTACAGACAAGGAATTGGAGTTTTATCCCAAGGACAAAGGAAGACACAGAAAAGTCATGTGTCAATAGAAATGAATGTGCTTATTACATATAATGGCTGTAGGATACTTGTATGCTGGATAGCTACTGAAACCAAATTGTATTCACTGACATTTAAGCTATGCTGTTTTAAACACCATGAAGCATGCTGGCACATATACTTTAAAAAATCTTTTTATAAACTCACGATCAATATCTGAAAATTAAAATTTTGATCTGGGTCCATTTAACCATAACTCTTTCTGCCTGAGTTCTGCCACCATGTTAGGTCCCCCAAATAACACACAGAGTCTTATATTAGTTATGATGTTGCTGGCCAATGACTAGGATTTCTTATTTGCTAGCTCTGTCTTAAGCATCAACCATAACCATTAATCTATATATTTTATAAAGACTTATCTTATCGAGGACCCCAGCAGCATGCATCCTCTCTTTCCCGGGATCACATCATAACTCCCCTCTTTACTACATTTCCCAGAATTCTCGTCTACTCCTAGTCCCACCTAGCTTGCTTCCCTATTGGGGAATTTGAACAAATGGTATTGGCAAAACTGGACAGTCACATAGACTTGAATCTTGAATTTTTAAAATATAAGTGTTATAGTGTGTGCAAGAAATAAAAAGCTTAGACCAGCACAATGATACATGCCTTTTCTTAGTGGTGGATAATTTCAATAATGTTGTGCCCAGACTCTGAACCCTCAAAACCAAGAGACCAGATCTGAAGCAAAAGCAAAGAGTCATTTTAATTCATGAGTTAATTCTAGTTAACTAGGGTCCTCCATCTGCCCAACACAGCAGGTGGAGTAGGAGCGACCCCAAGTAGCAGTGGGGCAGGGCATACAATGGGGTGGAGCAAGGGCGAGTGTCTGGGGGGTCTGCTAGTTGCATAGCAACAGTCTCAGGATTGGTGTACCTCTGGGCTTGGGCAACCTGTCCTGAGTAGATTGGACAGCTGCAGCTACAGAAAGGTTGCTATGCCTAGAGGCCATCCCAGGGCAGTTGCTATGCCCTGCATTCCACTATTATCAGTAAAGCACATCCAGAGCCCACCAGCTAACTTCCGATTGGTTCCTTACCACATGGAGAGTATCTGGCTGTTGCTTTCCAATGATTAGGGCTAGACCAGGCAAGGTCCGGGGCCTAGCACATGTTGCTGAGTCAGGGGACTATATCTTGCTGGATCTTTTCTGCAGCCTGTCATGGGTGCCAAAGCAGGGGGCTGGGTAAGGGTCTGGGCCCCTCATTATAGGATGTGTAGAATCATCCTTACACCTGACCAGATGCAGTGACACCCTCTACCCAGTGCAGCACCCCAAGATATTGTAGACATCGCCAAATCAACCCTGTACATAAGATACCTAGACAGTCCATGTCTTTCTCCTTGGTCCCATCCCAATGATTCTGGGGGTTTTACTTTGTTAGTTGTTTTTATGTTTTGTTTTTCTAGACAGAAATTCTCTATGTATCTCTGGCTGTCATGGAACTCATTTTGTAGACCAGGCTGGCCTTGAACTCAGATATGCCTGTCTCTGCCTCCCAAGTGCTGGGATTAAAGGCATGTGCCACCAATAAGAGTTCTTGTCATGTGATGTCTAATACGCCATGGGTGTCACACCCCTTTATAATAGTACTGAGGTCCTTGCTACTATCTGAGGATTGTTGAGAGCCTCATTCTGAGGGCCTTTTCGGTAGGCAACCACAGATTTTATAAGCAGGCCTTGTGAAAAGGATTCCCAGACTAGTTAGGTCCTCACTTTCCATCTTTATGTGAGTGTTTCCTGGGATCATTTTCCAAATAAGGTGCACGACATCAAGTGAGTTAACCCATTGGTAACCAGACCAGTTACCCCTGGAAGACTCAGCTGCTCAGGGTTTCTCTGTCCAAGTGGTAAGGGCATTACGGAACTCATGCTTGACTCTCAGTTCCTGTGTAGGTAATGGTGTTGCAGAATTCACGGTTGACTCCTAGTTCCTGTGTAGGATGGTATCCAGAGGTATGGGGTCTTAGGTGCTGTGTATCTGTGGTGCATGAAATCACAGCAATCTTCTGTGTCTGGAGACAGCCATGGGTGAAGAAGGCAGATGTATCAATTCTGGGGACTTCACCCACTTCTGCTCTGGTAGATTTTTGGAATTCTTACTGCTAGGAACTGGAACTAACTAAACTTTTTAAAACCAGAGTAACCAAGTAGAATTTATTATACAAAACAGGGGGGATTATAATTATGCTATATCCCATCATCCTTTGGCAGGTAATAACTGCCTTGAAATTTTAGGTTTGAGTTTGAGTCTAAACATGGAGATGTGGACACATGTAAATGTCCATATTGCAGTTCTTAGAAGTGCTGGAAGGCAAGGCAGGTATGGGCCATCAAGATGGGATATTGTTAGGTCACCTTTCTACTAGTAAAACAAAGGAGAGGTTGACAGTGTGATAGATGGGGCATAAGAGTTTATGAAATGGACACATCAACACCTACAGCTTTCTAGTATTTGAATTATTTCCTCCACATTTTCTTAAGGAAGTTCTAGGCTATTGATTGGTAGAGGTGGGTTTTATGGAGATTGTAAGGTTCCCTTAAGGGGTCACTTTACCAGGTGAAGCCAATATGTGGATGAAGCAAGTGCATCTTGACTGTTCAGACAATGAGATGGATACTCAGTCAGCCATGATTCCTAATTATTATTTGGGAGTTTATGATTAATTTGAAAATATCAGTATCCTGAGCATCAAAATGATGATATTCAAATGGGTCTGTCTTCTACATGTGGATGTTAAATGTTATCTCATAACCCAAGGACCCTCAGTTTGGGTTTGGCTTTATAACATGAATCCTGCATCATCAGAAATGAGAAATTTTATTAAAGAAGCCTTAGAAGCACTTGGATTCTCTTAAGATTCCCTTGCATTGACAATGTGAAAATCCACATCTATCATTTTATGTCACCAAGCTATTTAAGTGCTATGGAGGCATCTAGGCTCACCATTTTGGGTGAATAGATATGATAACACCAATAATCATGGAATTCAGAATACAAAAAGAAACAGGAAAAATCTTTGTAAGTATCTCAAGAGGAAATGATTTAATTCAAGGAATCACACACCTACATAACCACCTAAGTCAACAAAGGAACTAACGTTAGGGAAACCAACTCCAACTTGGAGACACACTGTAGAGAGCCAGGTAGCACCTGCTAGCCAGAGTTTATGTCCTTAAGGCAATCACTAGAAATTTCACAACTCTTCTTTAGGCCTGTGGCAGGTTGTCAGGGGAACTGAATACAGTAAAGCTTCCACTTGGCAAATCAATACACTAGAGATAAAGAAATAGATCAGTTTTAGTTTGCTTTGAGGCTTAGCATGAGTATTTCTCATTAAAAACATGTAAATTATATCCAGGGCCCCAGAGCTAACAGACCTTGGCAGATACAGTTACTAGACTTCCAGTTCCTATGCACAGGGAGACAGTGAATTCTCACTGTTTCCACTTAAGGAAACACAAAGAACAAATTCTGGAGTTTGTTGGATTGAAAATGCAGAAGTTCTGAAATGGTGGGGAATAATTAAAAAATGGCAGAAAAGTAGAACAGGAAGGGAATTTTTTTTTTTAATACTAAAGAACTCTGATCTTAAATTTTGACTCATCGTGATATGTATGGAGATTATTGGGTGAAATTTGTGCTCAGCATTCACGAAGTTCTGAAAGTAATTGTTTGGAGAGACATATTCTCCACAATCGATTATCACACTTAATTGGAGACATGAAATTACTATTGCTAAATTTGCCAGGTGCTTATTTTAGAGCCTCCTATTTAGAATATGTTTGTGACATGGCCAAATTGAGTGTTTGATAAATCTTATTAATTTCTTAATTATTCACTCAGAAAAATTAGTGATTTATGGTTTATCAGTACCTCAGAGCAAAATGTACTCTGCAGAAATGTCAATAAGGATTTAATTCATAACCATTGTTAGACCCCCGAAAACTCAAGTATCCGGGGTCCCAGGCCAGGTTCGAGGTCACCCCAATCACCAGGCGTATTCGAGAGCTTGCTGCAAACTGCACGAGGCTTTATTGTAATTTAACGAGCTAACCCCATGTTAGCTCGGGTCTTTTACCCACCTGCCATGGCGGACGGCTAGAAAAGACGGCTCCTACGGGCTCCCATAAGATCTTATAGGGCAGCGTAAGGGGAGTGTCTAGGGGTACGCACAGGCTCACGATTGGTGTGCTTCCAGGCTTGGAGGGCTTGCCCTGTGTTGATTGGTCAACTGGTTGTTATGGCTCATAGGCCCTCCCAGGGTGGTTGCTATGTTCTGCATCATTGCTGTGCGCTAGTCCGTAAAGCACACCCAGGGTCGTAAAGCATAGCGCCACCAGCTAACTTCTGATTGGTTCCTTGTCACAAGACAGGCATCTGACCTTTTAGTGACTAAGGTTCCTTGTCACGAGACAGGCATCTGACCTCTAAGTGACCAAGGCAGGTTTATGGCAAGCACGTGTTCGGCTGTTATGGCTGCCGAAAGGGAAGCCGGTTCCTTCACCATAATTCTATTTATTCCTAATTTAATTTTCCATTAAAGATGATGAATTCTCTTATACAGTCATCAGGCCAGAATTAAGTATGGGCTTAAAATCAAGAGCTAAAAGCGTTGGGTTCAGTACAAAAAATGTTTGCAAGTTGTACAAACTCTTATTAGGGTCTATTTACTTTTAATGCATGGGGTTCAGGGTTGGTCTGATTTTGGTTTGATTATTTTTCTCAGTGTGTTGTGGTTTCAGATAAGGTCTCATATATAGCTCATGTGAGCCTTAGACTCTGTATGTAACTGAGGATAGCCCTGCAAATCTAATCCTCCTGCTTCTCTCTAAAGTGGTGGGAATTCAGGTATGTGCCACCATGCCCAGCTTTAAAATTCTCCTCAGGTCCTATGAATTAGTCCTGAAAATATTCAATACCCAAAATGGGAATCATTAGAAAGTGATTAAAATACTGTATATAACACAAGTGAGAAAGTTAAGATTTCACTTTGGCAATTTCCTGCCCAGAGGTTGCTAATTAAGTTAGGGAAATATTCTTTTTGTAGTCAAGTACTAATGGGCTTCAATGATTTTTTGCAGTGATTACTTATTTTTACATTAAAAAATGTAAAAAAAAAAAACCCACAAAATTGTATCTCAGGTCTATCTAACTGTAAGTCATGAAAAATGATTAGATTCAATAAGATTAAAGAATCTCCTGTGGTTCCCCTCTGTGGCCCCGACCTCTCCTGAGGTGAGTGTACCTTCTGCTCCTGCCCAACTGCCGCCATCACTCACCCCCATCTCTCTGGGCCTGTGCCTAGTATAGAGTGGACCTCCCAGACAGGGAGAATCTCACTGAGATTCTCACTCTTCCTTCCCCTACTGCCACCTGGACCTCTGCTGAGTGAGGAGACTACCAGGAGAGGCAAGACCATCCAGAGCTGCAGACGTTGAAGTTTTGACCCCCACACACCACCAGGTGACAAGAAGAGATAGAGAGACCCCACCTGCACCCACTGGAAGAAGAGATGGGAAGAAGACAGAATAAGAACACAACAACAGAAAGACCAATATGACACCACCAGAATCTAGGGACTCCACACCAGGAAGAACTGAAAAGCACAACACAGAGGAAGAAGAAGAGACAGACCTAAAAATCTACTTTATGAAGATGTTTGAGACTCTTAAAGAGTAAACAAGAAATTCTCTTAAAGAAATAGAAGAAAATACAAACAAAAAATTCAAGAAATAAGTAATTCTCTTAAAAGAATCCAAAGAAAGCCAAGCAAAAACAACCAAACAAGTGAAGGAAGCACTCTAAACAGTTCAAGACATGAAAGCTGAAATAGAAACAATAAAGAAAACTCAAAATGAGGGGATGCTG
Organism: Cricetulus griseus; assembly: GCF_003668045.3. NCBI lineage: Eukaryota > Metazoa > Chordata > Mammalia > Rodentia > Cricetidae > Cricetulus > Cricetulus griseus. The sequence goes on along the minus strand of NC_048595.1, from coordinate 370,143,020 downwards.
GAAATAGAAAGGCTGGATAAACAATCAGGAACTAAGGATGTGAGTATAACCAATAGAATACCAGAGATGGAAGAGAGAATCTCAGTTGTTGAAGACTTGCTAGAGGATATACATTCATCGACCAAAGAAAATCTCAAGTCCAACAAATCCCTAACACAAAATATCCAGGAAATACGGGACACTGTGAAAAGGCTTAACCTAAGAATAATAGGTATAGAAGAAGGTGAAGAAATACAGCTCAAAGGTACAGAAAACATATTCAACAAAATCATAGAAGAAAACTTTAGCAACCTAAAGAAAGACATACAATGAAAGTACAAGAAGCTTACAGAACACCAAACATACTGGATCACAAAATGAAGTCCCCTTGCCACATAATAATCAAAACACCAAACTTACAGAATAAAGAGAAAATATTAAGAGCAGCAAAGGAAAAAGGCCAAGTAACAAATAAAGGCAGACCTTTACACCCGACTTCTCAATGGAAACTTTGGAAGCCAGAACGATCTGGATAGATGTCCTATAAACACCAAGGGAACATGGATGCCAAGCCAGACTACTGTAACCAGCAAATATTTCAATCACTATAGATGGAGAAAACAAGATATTCCATGACAAAATCAGATTTAAACAATACATATCCACAAATCCAGCTCTACAGAAAGTTCTGGAAGGAAAACTCCAACCCAACGAAGATAACAACATGCACAAAAACATAGGCAATAGATAATCCAACTTTACCAAACACAAAAAGAAACAGGAGGGTGAAAACCACACACAATGACACCACCAAAAATAAATCCAAAATAAACAAGAACAAACAATCAATGGACATTAATATCCCTCAATGTCAATGGTCTTAACCTGCCTACAAAAAGATAGAGGCTAACCGAATGGATATGAACACAGAATCCATCCTTCTGCTGCATACAAGAAACATACTCAACTTCAAAGACAGGTGCTGAAGGAACCGGCTTCCCTTTTGGCAGCCATAACAGCCGAACACGTGCTTGCCATAAACCTGCCTTGGTCACTTAGAGGTCAGATGCCTGTCTTGTGACAAGGAACCAATCAGAAGTTAGCTGGTGGCGTTATGCTTTACGACCCTGGGTGTGCTTTACGGACAAGTGCACGACAATGATGTAGAGAGCATAGCAACCACCCTGGGAGGGCCTATGGGCCATAACAACCAGTTGACCAATCAACACAGGGCAAGCCCTCCAAGCCTGGAAGCACACCAATCGTGAGCCTGTGCGTACCCCTAGACACTCCCCTTATGCTGCCCTATAAGATCTTTTGGGAGACCCAAGGAGCCGTCTTTTCTAGCTGTCCGCCATGGCAGGTGGGTGAAAGACCTGAGCTAACATGGGGTTAGCTCGTTAAATTACAATAAAGCCTCATGCAGTTTGCAGCAAGCTCTCGAATCCGCCTGGTGATTGGGGTGACCGCGAACGTGGCCTGGGACCCCGAATACTTGAGTTTTCGGGGGTCTAACAGTGCTACCTCAGAGTAAAGGGTTGGGAAAAGATTTTCCAATCAAATTGACCCAAGAAAAAAGCTGGTGTAGCAACCCTAATATCTAACAAATTAGACTTCAAATGAAAATCAATCAAAAGAGATGAAGATGGGCATTTCATACTTATCACAGCAAAAATCCATCAACATGAAGTTTCAATCATGAACATCTATGCCCCAAATACGAACCCACATTTGTAAAAGAAACATTACTGAAGCTCAAACCACACATAAAACCCCACACACTTATAGTAGGAGACTTCAACACCCCACTTTCACCATTAGACAGGACCACCAGACAGCAACTTAATAAAGAAACAAAGAATCTAACAGAGTTATGACACAATTGGGATTAACAGACATTTATAGAACATTTCATCCCAACACAAAAGAATATACCTTCTTCACAGAGCCACATGGAACCTTCTCTAAAATTGACCACAAAATTGGCAACATAGCAAACCTCCACAGATACATAAAAATGAAATAACCCCCTTATCAGACCACCACACTTTAAAGTTAGAATTCAACAGCAATACAAATTGCAGAAAACCTACAAACTCATGGAAAATGAATAACACTCAATTGCATCATTCCTGGGTCCAGGAAGAAATAAAAAAAGAAATTAAAGACTTCCTAGAATTTAATGAGAATGAAGACACAACATACCCAAAATTATGGGACACTTTGAAAGCAGTGCTAAGAGGAAAGTTCATAGCACTAAGTGCCCACATGAAGAAATTGGAGAATAGTCACACTAGAGAATTAACAGCATAAGTGAAAGCTTCAGAACAAAAAGAAGCAAACTCACCACTGAGGAGTAGATGCCAGGAAATAATCAAACTGAGGACTGAAATCAATAAAGTAGAAACTAGGAAAACATTACAAAGAATCAATGAAACAAAGAGTTGATTCTTTGAGAAGATCAACAAGATAGACAAACCTCTATCCAAACTAACCAAAAGGCAGAGAGAGAGAGCACACTAGTTTATAAAATCAGAAACGAAAAGGGAGATATAACAACACACACTGAGGAAATCCAGAGAATCATCAGGACATACTTTGAAAACCTGTATTGTACAAAATTCAAAAATCTAAAGGAAATGGACAATTTTCTGGATAGATATCACTTACCAAAATTAAACCAAGAACAGAAAAGCAGTTTAAATTGACCTATTGCCCCTAATGAAACAGAAGCAGTCAACAAAAGTCTGCCAACCAAAAATTCCCAGGGCCAGATGGCTTCACTGCAGAATTTTACCAGAAATTCAAAAAAGAGCTAATACCAGTACTCCTCAAATTGTTCCACACAATAGAAGCAGAAGGGACATTGCCAAACCCTTTTTACAAGGCTACAATTACTTTGATACCCAAGCCATCATATAGAGATACAACTAAAAAAGAGAACTACAGAGCAATATCCCTCATGAACATCGATGCAAAAATACTCAACAAAATATTGGCGAATAGAATCCATGAACACATCAGAAAAATCATCCACCATGATTGTCGTGACCCGGCATGTCTGAGCTCCAAGCCATGACAGCCATGAGGTTCTGCCTGCGTGGGGGTGTGTGGACCTGGAAACTCCTAGCAACCCAGCAGGGATAAAGACCAAACACAGGCATCTTGTCATCTTTAGAGAGCTCTTAGTTCCATGTTGTAAAACTAGAGTCTTTTCTTTATTTACCATCTTTTTGGCTGTTTCTTAACCATGCTTCCATGACCATGAGGAAGCCATTTCTGTCCCTGTTCTCCTCTCTGCTAGCTGGCACCTCACCTTCTGTCCTCACTTGTTCTTATGCACCTCACACCTCTGCCCAGGTTCAGGCCTATTCAGATGCTTAGGCCCATAGAGATGCAAACTAGGAGACATTTCCCACTGAGACCATGTCATTCAATAGCAAATCAGTTAGCATCCTCTATTCAATGCAGACAGGAGCTCCTGGTTCCTGGAGCTCCTGGAAATCGCTCCCAACACATGATAAAGTAGGCTTCATCCCAGGGATGCAAAGATGCTTCAACATACGGCAATCCACCATATAAACAAACTGACAAAGAAAAACCGCATGATCATCTCACTAGATGCTGAAAAAGCCCTTGACAAAATCCAACACCCCTTCATGATAAAGATCTTGGAGAGAACAGGAATAACAGGAACATATCTAAACATGATAAAAGCAATATACAGCAAACCAACAGCCAACATCAAACTAAATGGAGAGAAACTCAAAGCGATTCCCCTAAAATCAGGAACAAGACAAGGCTGTTCACTATCTCCATATCTCTTCAATATTGTCCTTGAAGTTCTAGCTAGAGCAATAAAATAGCATAAGGAGATCAAGGGGGTAACAAATGGGAAAGGAAGAAGTCAAACTCTCCCTATTTGCAAATGATATGATAGTCTATATAAGTGACCCAGAAAAACTCTACCAGGGAACTCCTACAGCTGATAAACACCTTCAGCAAAGTAGCAGGATACAAAATTAACTCAAAAAATCATTAGCCGTACTATATGCAGATGATAAATGCAATTAGAAAGAAATCAGAGAAAAATCACCCTTCACAATATCCACAAACAACATAAAACATCTTGAAGTAATGCTAACCTAAACAGTGACAGACCTGTACAGTAAGAACTTTGAGTCTTTAAAGAAAGAAATTAAAGAAGACACCAGAAAATGGAAAGATCTCCCATGTTCTTGGATAGGTAGGATCAACATGGTATGTTAGACCCCTGGAAAACTCAGGTATCCGGGGTCCCAGACCACGACCACGGTCACCCCAATCACCAGGAGGATTTGAGAGCTTGCTGCAAACTGCACGAGGCTTTATTGTAATTTAACGAGCTAACCCCATGTTAGTTCGGGTCTTTCACCCACCCGCCATGGCGGGTGGCTCACAAAAGACAACTCCTAGGGCCTCCCAAGAGATCTTGTAGGGCAGCGTAAGGGGAGTGTCTAGGGGTACGCACAGGCTTACTATTGGTGTGCCTCCAGCCTTGGAGGGCTTGCCCTGTGTTGATTGGTCAACTGGTTGTTATGGCCCATAGGCCCTCCCAGGGTGGTTGCTATGCTCTGCATCATTGCTGTGTGCTTGTCTGTAAAGTACACCCAGGGTCGTAAAGCATAGCTCCACCAGTTAACTTCTGATTGGTTCCTTGTCACGAGGCAGGCACCTATGACAAGGTCATAGAGCACGTGTTACTGTCATGGCTGCCGAAATGGGGAGCTGGTCCCTTCAAGTAAAAATGGCAATCATGCCAAAAGCAATCTACAGATTCAATGCAATACCCATCAAAATCCCAGAACAATTCTTCAAATATCTTGAAAAAACAATTCTCAACTTTATATGGAAAAATGTAAGACCCAGGATAGCCATAACAACCCTGTACAATAAAGGAACTTCCACAGGCATCACTATCCCAAACTTCAAGCTCAACTACAGCGCTATAGTCTGAAAACAGCTTGGTACTGGCACAAAAATAGACAGGTAGACCAATGGAATGGAATTGAAAACTCTGATAGTAACCAACACACCTGTGAACACCTGATTTTTGACAAAGAAGCTAAAACTATACAATTGAAAAAAAGAAAGCATCTTCAACAACTGGTGCTGGCATAACTGGATGCTGGCATGTAGAAGACTGCAGATAGATTCATGTCTATCACCATGCACAAAACTTAAGTCCAAATGGATCAAAGACTTCAACATAAATCCAGTCACACTGAACCTCTTAGAAGAGAAAGTGGGAAGTACCCTTGAACGAATTGGTACAGGAGACTGCTTCCTGAACATAACACCAGTAGCACAGACATTGAGATCTACAGTTAATAAATGGGACTTCCTGAAACTGAGAAGCTTCTGTAAAGCAAAGGACACAGTCTTTAAGACAAAACGACAGCCCACAGAATGTGAAAAGATCTTTACCAACCCCACATCTGACAGAGAGCCGATTTCCAAAATATACATTGAACTCAAGAAGCTAGCCATCAAAACAACAATCAATGAAATTAAAAAGTGGGGTGCAGAACTAAATAAGCATTCTCAACAGAGGAATCTAAAATCGCTGAAAGACACTTAAGAAATCAAAATCCTTAGCCCTCAGAGAAATGCAACTCAAAACAACTCTGAGATATCATCTTACACTGGCCAGAATGCCTAAAATCAAAAACACCAACGACAGTCTATGCTGGAGAGGATGTGGAGAAAAAGGAACATTCCTCCATTCCTGGTGGGAGAGCAAACTTGTAAGACCACTTTGGAAATCAGTATGGTGGTTTCTCAGGAAAATGGCAATCAGTCTACCTCAAGATCCAGCCATTCCTCTCTTGGGCATATACCCAAATAATGCACATTCATACATCAAGGACTTGTGTTCAACCATGTTCATAGCAGCATTGTTTGTAATAGCCAGAACCTGGAAGCAACCTAGATGCCCCTCAGCTGAAGAACTGATAGAGAAAATGTGGTACATTTACACAATGGAGTGCTACTCAGTGGAAAAAAAACAATGGAATCTTGAAATTCGCAGGCAAATGGATGCAACTAGAAGAAACCATCCTGAGTGAGGTAACCCAGTCACAAAAAGACAAACATGGTATGTACTCACTCATATATGAATTTTAGACATAGAGCAAAGGATATAATCCTCTTCACCAAAGAAACTAGGAACCAAGAAGGACTCTAAGAGAAAAGTACATGGACCCCAGAGAATGGGAAGGGCAGGATCTCCTGAGCTAGTTGGGAGCATGACGGTAGGGGAGAGGGAGCTGCCAGAATGAAAGGAGGAGAAGAGGAGGGGAGAGGAGGAAATGGAGGAGCAGAAAGATCAAGTTGGGGAAAGAATAGAGGAGAGCAGGATGAGAGATACCATAACAGAGGGAGCAATTATAGGTCCCAAGAGAGATCTGGCACTAGGGAGATTTACAGAGATCTACAAGAAAGATACCAATTGACAATCTAGGCAATGGTAGAAAGGCTACCCTAAATGCCCTTTTCCTATAATGAGACTGATAACTACTTTATATGCCATCCTAGAGCCCTCATCCAGTGGCTGATGGAAGCAGAGGCAGCTATACACTGAACAGAACTCCAGAACCCTTCAGAAAGGGAGGAATGAAGAATAAGTGGTCAGGACCAGGCTGGTGAAACCCACAGAAACAGCTGGCCTGAACAAGGGGGAGCACACGGACCCCAGACTGCTCTCAGGGAGGCCAGCACAGGACTGATGCAGACCCCTGAATGTGGATGTCAATGAGGAGGCCTCGAAACTCTATGAGGCCTCTGGTAGTGGATCAGTATTTTTCTCTGGTGTAAGAAGGGAGTTTGAGAGCCCATCCCACGTGAAGGGATGCTATCTCAGCCTGGACACATGGGGGAGGGCTTAGGCCCAGTCTAGGACTTTGGGAAGCCCCCAATGAGGGCCCTACCCTCCCTGGGGAGTGGAGGAGGGATGGGGTGAGGGACTGGTGGGGGGTTGAGGAGAGGGGAGGGAGAGGGAAAAGGGATTGACATGTGAAGCAAGCTTGTTCCTAATTTGAACTAATAAAAAATTTAAATCCTAAAAAAGAAGAATCTATGTGACTGTACATTTAAACATTTTTTTTGTGAACAGATCTTCTACAGAAACTAAAGCTTATAAAGCTAATTATTAATTTGAAGAATCTCAACATAATATCAACACAATTTTAAGCATTGCTATAATGCCATAGCTATTGGATTACTGTATATTTTGGTTGTGCCTATTGGTCACTTGGTTCCTAGCTGGTGGCATTTGTGTTAGGAAGCTATGGAACCTTTAGGAGGTGGAACCTCAGTGGAAGAAGTAGCTTTGGGGTTTACAATCCAGCCATGCTTCCTGTTTTCTGTCTTTTCTCTTCTTCATGGTCCACTGCCATGTGAGCCACATGGACCCACTTCCATGGAGCTACTCCATATTACTGGCTTTCTCTGTATGTAGGGTAAACAGGCCATCCAAAGAAACCCACCCTGACTCTGAAACCAGAACCAGCCAAAGAAACCCACCTGGCCCTGAACCTAGAACCAGTGAAAGAAACACACTTTGACCTTGGAACCCGAACCAAATAAACCCTCCTTGACCCTAAAACCAGGACCAATGGAACACAGCCTGACCCTGAAAACAGAACCAAAGAAACAACTGTGACCCTGAAACACAGAGCCAAAAAAACACACTTTGGGCCTGGAAGCAGAGCCAGTGAAGGAAACACAACCTGGCCCTGAAACTAGAGATAAAAGGCTAAAAAGTACCAGTTATAGAAATATTTTGGCCTGAAAAACATAGCCAAATCTGCCCCTAACCAACTGAACCAACCAATCCCTGAGCAGGAAAACCAACCAATCCCTGAGCAGAAAATCTAGCCAATCCGAGCTTGTTCAAGCTCAAGGAGATAAAAATCTGACCAATTTCCTCCTTGAAAATCTTCTCCCTACAAATACTCTACCTCTAAGAAGCCCTATATAAGCCTTGTGCCTGTTCAGTTGGCAGCTGCACTTCTCCACCCTGACAGAGGCTGTCACTCTCCTAGATTCCTCCTTCACAAATAGATCTCTTGAAAGAGTTTTGGGGGAAGACCTTATTTTGCCAGAGCAGAGCAGAATCTCTGCTGGGAAACTCCCTTAGGAGAGCAGAGCAGAAGTAACAACTTTTGCTGGAGCAGACTGCTACATTTCTATAAGGGGTTTTCCCCTTAGCAGAGTGAAGCAGAAGAAGTAACAACTTGGCCAGAGCTGAGAAAAAAACCACCATCTCTACTGGGAAACTCTCTTAGTAGAGTGAAGCAGAGCTCAGCTGTAATGGCTCTCTCAGAGAGGAGCAGGATTGGCAAATCCTGCAAGAGACCATCCCCCACCAGAACCCCCCAGTTTCAGGTATAGCCTGACTTCCCTACCACTCAGGATACCTTTTCCTCCTCACAGCTGCAGGGATCCAGGATACCCTCCCTTCACTGTTTCAGGTACAGCCTGACTTGCTAAGTAGGTATCCTAAGGATACCTTTCCCTCCAGAGCTCTATAGTCTGACTTCCAACAGTCAGGATATATTTCCCCCTGGAGCTGTAACACTTGTAACACTTGCACTGCATCCCCAAACTGCAAGCTGAGGTAACACTGTTTCCCTTAAGTAATTTCTTTCTTCTTTTTTTTTTTGGTGACAGGGTTTCTCTATGTAACAGCCTAGGTGTTTTGGAACTACCTTTGTAGATCAGGCTGGCTTTGAACTTAGAAATCCACCTGACTCGGCCTCCCAAGTGCTGGAATTTAAGGCATGCACCATCACACCTAGGCCTTAAGGTATTTCGTGATAGTAACCAGAAAACTAGCAGATTGTAACATCTACTTTTTTCCAGACCTAGTTAAGTTGTGAATAGTAATGGACCTTTCTGAAGTTCAGATGGATCAGTTTAAGGTTTTAGTCATAAACCTTATTGACTTAACTAGATTAGTAGTTTTAATTTTTTTCATTTTCTCACTTTTAATACTTACTGAGAGTATTGGTAGAGTTAAATGCCAAAATGAACTAAAGTTCTAGATTTTATCCATAACTTGGAATAATATGAAGATAACTGGCCCACCAAGTTGAAAATACCAATTTAACTTTTTAAAACAAGAGGAAAATGTGACAAATCAATAGACTGAACACAAATACTCCTCCAAAGGCAAGAACAGACTGGAAAATTGACAAGAACACTGGCGACATTTTTCAGAAGTCGTCATTTTCAGTACTCTGGAAATTAACCCAAGGCTTGCAACAATACTAAGGAACAAATATCCAAGAGAAATAGCCAGATCTCTCTAAGATCAGATGGATTTGGAATGTTAAACTTCTATTTTCCCATCCTCCTGACTCCTTGGTAGCTTTGAATACCACCATAGCTTTACAACCACAGTAGCTGTGGAAATCAGTAGCCTCTCAGTCACTGGGAAGGACAGAACAGTGGGAGGGGTCTGAGGACCTCCAACCAAAGAGTGACTGGGGGCAAATATTTGACATTGCCAATGGCTGAGGTAGCATCAACACATGGAGGTATGAAGAGAAGAACTCTGCAGTTTAAACAAATGGATATGGGATGTCTACATGGTGACACATTCCTGGAGTAATCCTGGCCACATTCAGGTACTGAATTGCTGCACACATAGGAAGACCCAGAAAACCTTGAGATTTTAAGACAATCTCTGTCCACTCATCACCTGGCCATCAGGCCAACAAAGCAGTGACTTCAGGTGGCTGTATGTGACAAGGAATACAGATTTTTCAAAAGCATGTGAAGAAAGATAATACAGTAAAGTCTTCAGTGGGTTTTAGGGCAAAGGAAGAGAGATTTCTACAGTGAGAAGACTCCAGGGGTTATGGAGTTGGGGAAATGGCTCTTCCAGAGGACCAGAGGTCAGTTCCCAGGACCCATATTGGGTAGTTCAAACTGCTTGTATTTGTAGCTCAAGAGGATCTGATGCCCTCTTATGGCCTTCACAGGTATCTACACATAAGTGCATATGCTTACGTATACATGCAAATAAAATCTTTAGGGTTGGTGGCACATGCCTTTAATCCCAGCACTTGGGAGGCAGAGGCAGGCAGATCTCTGTGAGTTCGAGGCCAGCCTGGTCTCCAGAGCGAGTGCCAGGATAGGCTCCAAAGCTACACAGAGAAACCCTGTCTCGAAAAACCAAAAAAAAAAAAAAAAAAAAAAAAAGTTCTATGATACAAGAAATAGAAAAGTATAGTGTTTCCATAGCCATCTGTGAGAATTAATATTAAATAGAAACCTAATAAAATTTAGGCTTACCTGGTACCTGTGTCTCTGAGCATGTCTGTGGGAATGTTGATGAATTGGGAAGACCCACTCACCATTTCCTAATCAGGAGACCCGGTCTGTACACGAGTGGAGAAAGCAAGCTACGTGCTACCAAGCATTGCTCTCTGATTGGCTATGTGACCAGCTCCTGATGCTTTGACTTATTTGCTTAAATTATCCTGTGGTGCATTTTTTTTGATTGTTGTTTGTTATGGGAGGGCCAGAGGTTACTGCGGGTGATACTACTCCTGTGTTGGTGTTCTTCTGTGCTATGAGAAAGCAGACTGAACAGGTTATGAAGAGCAAGCCAGTAAACAGCACTCTTCCATAGGCTTTGAATGAGTTCTTGCCTTAAGGTTCTTGCCCGAGTTTCCCAGATGATCAACTACAACCTGTTAAGATTCTGTCATTTCATCACAGTATTGATAACCCTAATTAAGGAAATCATGAGGGAATTGGGATGGTTAATATTGTCTATAAGGCAGGATCTAGAATCACCTACAAGACAAACTTCTTCTGAGGGAGTTTCTAGATTAGGTTAATTGAAATTGAGTGACTGAGACCCAACATAATCATGGGCTTGGGTTTCCACATTAATAAAAAGGTGGGCTAAATAGCATTTTCCACTCTCTGCTTCTTGAATGCAGATGCAATGTGATCAGCTGCCTCGTGCTCCTGCTGCCATGCCTTCCCTACATGATGGACAGCTCAAATGAACTGAAGTTACCCTTCAAGTTCTTTTTGTCACAACAATGAGAAAAGTAATATAAACATAGACCCATCTTAACTCCGGCAGGCACTCCCTGGGAACTCAGACGACTTTGGTCAGGGAAACAGGTAGGCTAACTTTAGATCTTTACCTCTCCCTCTCTTCCTCCAAGTCCAGGCCCTGCTCTGCAGCAGAACACCTGCTGGAGTCTCCCTTCCCTTCTTCATGCCTCTCCAGTGGATCACACAGATTTTCTACCTCCAACCCCTGCTCCCCATTCCAACTCCAGCAGACACTCCCTGGGAACTCACAGGACACTTTGGCCTGGGAAGCAAGTAGGCTAAATATAGATCTTTACCTGTCCCTCCATTCCTCCAAGTCTAATCACCCAATCTCATCACCAGCTCTGTAGCAGACCTTGGGTAGCCCATCCTCACTCTGTCCCCATTCCCAGGGGAGTAACCAAGCAGATCCTGGTGGAGCACCCTGTTCTTTGTTTGCTTTGGACTGTGTTTGTAGGGAATGAAGGTGAAATCCATTATCATAGTTCTGCCCCGGTGAAGTTCCTTCAATACTTGCTCAATGGAACCCTGAGTGGACAGGTCTGGAGCCCTTCTGGATTCTCTGAGTTTATGAAACTCCCTGGACTGAGCCCTGATAGGCACAGTTGCATTCAGCAGCCAGCTGGGCAACCCAGATCGAACCAACTGGAATGCTGAGAGTCCTCCACCATGATCTCCGCTCCCATCTTTTTGCTCAACCACGTTCAACTTTGACTTTGGGTGCTTTAAGATTAAAACGAACCAGCAGCATTACAAAGATGAGGCTGTCCAATTTCCTACCGGGGACCTGGAACAGTTTTACATCCTAGGACACATTTAGGCCCCAGATTCATGGGCATCTGTCCTCTCCTTTTGAACTGATGTGGCTCTTCTACAGACAGATTCTGCCTCCCCATTCAGAAACTTTTATTGTAGACTAGGAAATGAAAGAGGGAAAGTGCAGTCAGTGAAGAGGCAAGATGATTCTGATACAGCTGGGGTGGGCTCTTCTAAGCTGTTCTGTGTTCCACTGTTGGGTCCATGAAAGGTTGGAGCACTCAGCACAAATTATTTTAATCCTTTGATTCTTTTTATAGAGCATGCATTTGAAGTATATAGGTGTTCTTACAGCCTCTCTTATAATTCTCCAGCATGAATAACTTAAAATTAATGATTTCTTGAAATGGATTTGAAGTCAATGGGATATCATTTAATACTCCATTGCCAAGGCTACATCCTCTTCCTGCTCCCACATCTGTACAATGAAATCTGTCAGGAGGCAGGTGTGATGTAATAAAGGCAAGAAACCACATGCATGTCCTTTATTCACTCTTTTTCTGTTATTTTTCCCCTCAACTTCTATTAGAAAAGATTATTTGAAGCATCAAATTCAAGGTCATGGAGAAAAAAGTTGGAAGCCTCAAAAAGATCAAAGGATCTAGCATGTCTTCTCCATCTTGAAGTACAAGTTAGCAGACCAAAGACTCAGATCACCAACACAGAGTGGGTCATACCAGTGTGAACTCAAGCAATCCACTCCAGAAGTTCTGATTTCAAGGAGGAGCCACCCATCTGACACTGGCCATCCGTCACAGCTTCCGGGTGTTGTCAGACTGATTACATGTGTTTCTCAGAGGCCATTCTGGGACTCTGAATGAGGTGCTCTGGAAGTCACAGCAGGATAGAGAGCAGCTCTTGGATCATCCATGAAGCTCTATGGCTGGCAGGTTGTTCTTCTCTCTCCAGAGCTTTACTGATCTTTGCAAGTCAATCTGTCCATCTGGTGGTGACCTTCACGTGGAGATGGGACCACTTTGGGTCCTTCCAACTTGGGTGGAGCATTTTGTTGCCAAGTTCTTTGCCAAAGACTTTGGCCCAGGCACACTGAGAGAGAAAAATCCCTGTTTTAAAGTCAGCAGTGTCCCCCAGTCTCTACCCTGGGAACCAGCATCTCTGGATTTTCATACCCTGCAGCTTCAATCAGACAGCTTAGCCAGGCCTTTTCCAAATCCCCTCCCTGTGATCTGTTACGTTTTGGATAGGAGGTGTCCCTCAACAGCCTCATTTGTGTGATTATTTGGTCCCACTATTGTGGAACTTTTAGAAAGACAGGGGATTTTTAGCTTAAGAAGTAGGTTACTAGGGGTTACAAGCCTAACTCTGCTTTTTGTCCTCTTTCTGCTTCTTGGACCATGGAGATGTGAACAAGTGTGCAGTCTGATGCTTCAGTTACAACAGATGGGTTTATCCTGATGCCCTGCCTTCCCTAACTTAAACCATCCAAAGCAAACCTTTTACACTGCTTATCATCAGCTATTTGGTTACAGTAATCAGAAAAGAAACAAGTATAACCTCCTTAGCAGAATCCACCCTGAAAGATCTCTCTGGCTAGCTTAGACTGGGATCAGGTAGCTACTCCCAGCCTCTCAGAGATCTGTCTACAGCCAATTAAGGCAAGCCATTGTCAGATCCAGGCTGTGCTTCAGACTTAGAATGGGGGTGATGGTGGTGATGAGGGCATGATGGATCTAAAGCTTGAGTTGATCTCCCTGGGTACACTGAACCACTGAGTGTTTCTTCATTCTGCTTTGGTCTGTGGGACAAAGACCTTTAACTGGAAGCTTCTACTCCAGACTCAAACTGGTAATGGAAGAGTAAGTGCTACTTCTTGCCTTTAAGTAATAAGTCAAAGGTTCTGTGATAGTGGCATTTGTCCTTGGGAGGATGCCTCAACGATGAGGTCACAGACTCACCTTGGTACATTGTGGAAGAGGAATCCAACTGAGGATGCAACCAACTCATCAAGCCCTCTGTGTTTCTTTTGCACTATAGGATACGCCTCTTGCTAAAAGTTCTTTGTCAAAACTAGTTGTCTAATATGTGGTGGGATGAGGGCCAAGTTACTTACATGTTTGATTGACCTCAGAGACCAAGCAAAATAAATGTCACCACCTGAATGAACTTCAGCAGCATTGTGTTATATGTGAGGACACAGGAGGCCATGTGCTGCAGAATTCAATTTACTAAGTGTCTAGAATTGATGTCTCTAGAGTCAGAAAGTAAATTAGTGTCTAGAGCAGGGCATAGGGTGCAAGTGGCTTACAGCAGAGCTATAGATTGAAATCAAAGTTCATGTCATAGAAGTTCAGTCCCCTGTATACCAGCATTTGATTTGGAGATATATTCCCAGCATCCCCTACCAATGACCATACATTTGAACAGTGGCTTGGCCATCTCTGCTCAAGGCTTGTATATGAGAGGTTTATCATCAGGAAGCTCCCATTTTATTTACTAAAATAATCATGCCTACATCATGGTCTAGACCTACCTGGGGTGAGAACATAGTGATGAGGAGAAAAGTGATGTTTAAGAAAAATGAAAAACAATATCATGCTGTTCTGGATAAGTGGTCACAGAAGATACAGCTTGGTAGAGATGTTGCTAGCACTTGTGTTCACTAGGCCCAGAATCTGATGTCTCAGACTGATTGTTCTCATACCCATCTATTCAGAGGTCAAGGCTTAACACATGAAGAGCTATCAGCATAGATGGTGTGAGCAGACCTTTCTCGTTGAGGTCCTGGTCCCTTGTGATGACTGATTACTTCTCAGTCTAAGGGGTTTGTACCAGCTTATTTACAACTAGGAAAGAAAACTAAACTGTGTCCAAGTGGGTCACTGAGGACCCTAGTATCTCCTTCCCTTGGAGTATGTTGCTCCACCTCCATTTACCAGGCTGGGCTCTCTGTTGGTAACACAGCAGAGATACTATAGCCTGCCTTTCCTTTGCAGCCCTCCTTGAATTCAGTTTCAGATATCCAGGGAGTCAGCTGGGATCCTGACTTTGCTGAACTCCTAGAGGTCTAGAGTCATTCTATGGATGGTCCCCTCTCTCTGAAGAGGGAAGACAGGGGAACAAAGCGGAGATGTGGTAGCGACAGCCATCTTCTGTGCCTTGGTCACCTTAAGAGCACCGTTTTGATCTCCAGCATGCCATGGTTTGATTTGTTTCATGGAATCACATCATGGGAATCTGACCACTGTTTTTGAAGACAAGCTGCTCAGTGATGACTCCTTGGACCCCTCTGTAACAGCCTGTTATGCCTAGAACATGGCCAAGTCCTGGAAGGCCCCAAAAGTTTTCCAGGAGACATGGCCTCTTTATGCCAAGGGATTCCCCAAAGCAAGGATAAACACATCTTGGTCCTCTACCCTAGGAGGAAACACCTCCTGGGAAGACCAAGAGTTTAGAGTGTGAGCCAAAAGACCCTCTAAACCCACCTCTTAGGGTAACTGGCCCTTCATACTGCTCCCTTCCTGCCTGAGCCAGAGCCTGGTGAAAACTTCATCTTGTCTCCTTAAGCTTTGAACTATCTAATGCTGTCAGTATCAGGTACTCTTGGCTCAACCCAGAAGTTCATGTCTCATTCTCAGTACTGTCTGAATATTCCCACCCTCATCCCTTACTGGGAATCGACAGTGTGTACAGAGGGTATTTTAAAAGCCCCATAGGATCATGTATTTAGGACTGAAATGAACTTGGAAATGAACAACCTTGATCTTCCCTCTCCGTCACCAAGCTATGGCCCTGTGCAAGCCTTTCACAGCTGCAAAACAGGGCATTAGAGTCTCAGGAAAAAAATAGGATATCCTCTCTTAAGTGCTCCTCTTTCTACACGGGCCAGTTCCTTTCATGGAGGCCCAGAACAATCAAGAGAAAGCCAATATTCACCCTAAGGTGAGCAGATTACTGAAGGCAGCAGCAATAGCAGCAGAGGCAAGATGTCAGCCAGATTGGCTGGCCCACTACTGAATCCTTTCCCATAGCTCTGCTAGGGTGACATCCTAGTCACACCGTGGTCCACCCACAGAATTTCCTTCTGAGAAATTCCGTGCTGTGCTATTTTTGGCAGCTTAGAATTGGCTTTAATTCATTGGTCATTCGACAGGGACATTTCAGTGGAAATCAACATTTATTTGTGTTGTGCCTTGGTTTCTTTCCGCTAACTAGTTTTGGCACAATTGTGCATCCGATGAAACATGTAAATTAGTAAATTAAACCAAGAAAAACCTATAGGATATTTCCATGTCTTAACCATAAAGGAACTTATCTTGTAATACTTGTTTTCAATAATATTCAATCACATTCCAATTTGGAATTTAAATGTGCATGAAACATTAAATTATTAAGAGTTTGAGAAAGACCTGAGTTGTTTCTAATTTGCTTGAGACTCAAACAATTTGTGCCTAAGTTTCCACATGAGTGAAGCAGGGTTAGAATAGCAGCCTATGAGTCTGTGGGGGGAATTAAGGCGATGTCAAGTGCTGGCCAATTAAGGGGCTGGTATTTCCATTTCACTATTACAATGTCTGAGGTGATGGATGATGATAATTTATTTTCACACAATCTGAGGTTCCTTATTTCCAGCAGTACAGTAATGATTTATGGCTTAATGCAATCAATTAGAAAAGAGCTATGTAATTCTTGGAAATTTTGTGTTTCTAAGTGTGGAAAGGCTAATGTGGGGAGTGTTAAGCACTCAGCCTTGACTTCTGGGTATTTGTTTGAACTACAATTCGCTTTCCCTTTCACAATGTTAAAGATAAAGATCTAAAAAACTAAAACCCTAAAAAAGCTAACATATGGGAAAAAACACCGTTTTATAGCAATCTTCCATTTAGTCATTATTTTTATATTTTCAAATACATGTTTCATTACAGATCTATCTAATAACCTTTAATGAATTTCAAGGTGAGTTATGCTGGCTCTTTTCCCACTAAATATTTATGTTCATTTTAGAGTTATAACAGTTGCTTTTGTGTGTGGTGGTCAAGGATTGACGTCTGATATCTTCCCTAGTCACTGTCCACCTTAAGTTTTAAGACAGTCTCCTAAGACATTTAATCAGCTAGACTGACAGGCTAGCTGCTCCAAGAATCCTCCTGCCCATGTCTCTTCAGCACTGGAATTACAGGCATGCACCCTCCATGTTTGACTTCAAGAAAAATGTGTGTGTGTGTGTGTGTGTACCTTATCTTTTCAGGTTCTTCTGGTAGCCAAGAAAAGGGAGCCATATCTCCCAGAGCTCGGGTTACAAGCAGTTGTAAGCAGCCTGATGTGGGTGCTGAGAATTGAACTCAGGTCTTCTGGAGTACTCTTAAGTATTGAACCATCTTTATAGCCCTCTTTGTCTGTGGCTTTGCACATGGGTGTTGCAGGCTTGAAAAATCCTCACAGTTGTGTGATAACCGCCATTCTGACAGAACCATCACTCCAGCCCTGGCTTACAGTTTTTATTTTTCCCTGAAGTTTCAAAGGAGCTACCTATCAAAATGAAGTGTGTCTTAAGTGTACCATTGCTAGGTTTGGTTAATGTAAGGTCAAGTCATGAAAACCCTTATCATCATGTAGACTGTTAACCACTATCCCAGGAATTACCATAGATACCCTTTCCAACTAATGTTTTAATCCATTCCTTTAAAGATAGAGAATGCTGAGAACTGCTATTACACTTTTAAACTTTGCATGTTCAAAATTTTCATGTAAATGAAATATTTTACTTAAAAATGGAAAACCCTATGAAAATAGTTAAGGGGAATAGCTGGGAAGGAGTGGGAAGGTATTAGAGACAAAAATCCAACTAGACAGCTCCTGCCACCAAATTAAGCCACCAGTTCTGGGAATGGGTTCCACTTGATTGAGCTGTTGGCCAAAGGTGAGGGGTGGGCAGGGGCAATTCCCAAAACAACTCAGATTATTGCCAAAGCTATTGGTTTCCATCTGCAAACTTACGGGACACCCTAATGCTGAAGACAACACCTATATAATTCTTACCGAACATGGAGAAATTGAGCTGGTGTCTACTTAGAGCCTTCATCTCTACTGACTAGTGTTCATGGTACTAGAAGGTACTCTGTACACTAGCAGAGGAGAAAGTGAAACACCAGCTTACCTACAGACTTTTCAATCTACAATGGTGACCTACCTGCAATGGTGCAATACTGACACAAACGTTGTGGGAGTAGCCAACCACCATCTGACTGGAATTAGGGCACACCCTGTGAGATTCGACTCATGCTCTACTCTGCCTGGGTGGCCAAGAACTTGAGACTAAATCTAAGGGATTTAGTCCCCGTGAATCTAGGGGAAAACCACTACCATTGTTCTGCTAAAGGAACTTAGCAATAAAACAACTCCCAGTGGCATTCTGCTATACTCATAGATGAGTGTCTTGCTCAGCTATCATCAGAGAAGCTTTTTCCTGCAGTCGATGGGAACAAATATAGAGATATACAACTAGACAATGTTCAGAGAGGAGATGACAGATCTTGGATCACTCAAGTCCTAAATGCTATGTCTGTTAAATCTCTACCCCAGCTTCTTCTCTGTGGAAGAGGAGGTAGAAAGATAGTAAGAGCCAGTGGGGATGGAAGACAACAAGGATCAAGGTCTTGTAAACACAGCACTACTGATACACTGTGGTGGACAGTTTTATGTCAGCTTGACACAAACTAAAGTCATGTAGAGGCGGGAAACTCAATTGAGTAAATGCTTCAGTATAATTGAGTTGTAGGTAGGCCTGTAAGGCATTTTCTTGACTAGTGTGATGGGTAAGGGCCCGCCCAGACTATTGTGGGTGGTGCTATTCCTGGGCTGGTGGTTGTGGGTTTCTTTTCTATAAGAAAGCAGATTGAGTAAGCCAGTAAGCAGCACCCCTCCATGGTTCCTGTATCAGCTCCTGCCTCCAGCTTCCTGGACTTAGTTAAGTTCCTGTCCCCACTGCTTTGATGATGAACTGTGGGCAATAGCAATAGTAACTAAAGTATATATACATGAAGTTACAGAGATACTGGCAACATGCCCAGGGCCCACACTGGTCTAAGCCATATGGAGTCCCAGTGCTGAGTTGGGAAGTGGACACAAGCTCCCATCCCCAACCCAGAAGCTATCTCCAATTGATAACCACTCACAAAGAAAAAAAAAAACACGGTTTTCTCCAATGGAGTCTCACTGGGTAAACAACCCACACTTAAGGAGCCAGCAGTAGTTGGCCAACACAAAATGAATTCAATGGTATTTTGGAGATTTCTTCTCACAATGCTTTTTTGTGGTACTTTCCCTCCTTATAGATCTTTTGCTTATATTATGTTTTCTGATTTTACTTTTCATGAGTTTTCTCTGTGTGCCAATGTGTGTCGCTCAATGCCTAGGAAAAGTGGCATATTGTACCAGCTAGGAAAGCCCCTTCCTGTCACTGAGATAACTCAAACTCTGTCAGCCTCACTGTAGTACCTTCTTAAGGTCAAAGTCAAGTGCTTCCTACATGTGACAGGGAACCATGGCAGACACTTTATGGGAGGAGCATGAGACCCTTTAAAGAACATGCTATGTTGCCTATAACCTGGGAAGAGAAAAGAAGAGGCTTTCACATCACAAGTGAACCAGAGACATGAGTGCTTCTATTATTCCAAACATGGCCTTGGTCAAGCAAGCAGTGTTTGGCAGTAGAGGAAGGCTGGTAGCCTTGAAAAGGCTGACTTAAGAGTTATGAACATGACAAAGCTAGAAGATATGGTATTTTCTAATAATTTCTGACAAGCTGAAACATTCCATCTTGGAGGGATGTTCCTTAAGACATAGTAAATTCACAAGTCTCAGGGAAGTCCCTGAAAATGACAAGAACCAAAAGATTCTTCCTCACCAAAAAATGTAGAAACAGAAAACTGAGAAAAGCATCGCCAGTCGTGGCTGCTTATAAACCATGCAAAGAAACCCAGAGTTCTAGATTTTATGAGCCATGCTGTGGTGGATTCTTAGTCCAGTTGTCTTTCAGAGTAGCTCATGCTTCTCTAAGTGATCCCAATAAACACATTGGTTAACCAGTTGTATTTTGGTGGTATCATTATTTTAGTCTGTTTCTTGTTCCTTATCACAAATGAGTAAACATTATTTGATGTCTTCAAGGAATAATTTTACAGTTGATGTCCATTGGCTTCAAGAGCAGCTTGGCTTTTTGACCTTGAGGGTACTCCAGATATCACAACATTCTCCACCAGCATCACACCAGTTGCTGTAGGTAGGGACATGGCTTCCTGAGCTTCCCAACAACCACCAGCTTCCTCTTCTCAGCCTCACTGGTACTTTCCTGGGATCACTCTGGTTTAATTAGCTTGACATACAGATCACACATCTGAGATCAATACAAGTTTCAATCCCAAAGCATGGCCTTTGAAAGTGGTCAATACCCAACATGGACAACTATTTACTAAGGTGCTTATGTATCCAAGGAATGTGGTTGGCATGACACAATAAGGTGTGGCTGAATTATAATCTGTGGCAATTCTTTTTTTTTTTTTTTGCAGATTTTTAAAAATTTGAATTAGAAACAAGATTGTTTTACATGACAATCCCAGTTCCCTTCTCCCTCCCATCCTCCCCTACCACCCCTCTCCCAACTAAAACCCTACCTATCACATACCCTTTCTGCTTCCCCTGGGTGGTGAGGACTTCCATAGGGTGTCATCAGAGTCTATCGTATCCTTTGGGATAGGGCCTAGGCCCATTCCTATGTGTCTTGGCTCAGGAAGTATTCCTCTATATGGAATGGGCTCCCAAAGTCCACACCTATGCTAGGGGTAAGTACTGAACTACTACAGGAGGTCCCATAGATTTCCGAGGTTTCCTCACTGAAACCCACGTTCCTGGGGTCTGGATCAGTCCCATGCTGGTATCCCAGCTATCAGTCTGGGGAGCAAGATTTCCCCGATGTTTAGGTCAGCTGTTTCTATGGGTTTCACCAGCCTGGTCTGGACCCCTTCGCTCTTCACTCGTCCTTCTCTGCATCTGAATTCCAGTTCAGCTCAGTGATTAATTGTGGGTGTTGGCTTCTACTTCCACCAACTGCTGGATGAGGGCTATAGGATGGCATATAAGTCAGTCATCATTCTCATTATCAGGGGAGGGCATTTAAGGTAGCCTCTCCTCTGTTGCTTAGATTGTTACTTGGTGTCATCTTTGTAGATTTCTAGACCTTTCCCTAGTGCCTGATTTCTCTGTAAACCTAAAATGTCTCCCTCTATTATGGTATCTCCATTCTTGCTATCTTCTATTCTTTGCCTGACTCAACCTTTCTGCTCCCTCATGTCCTCTGCAACCCTCCTCTTCTCCCCTTTTCATTCTCCTAGCTCCCTCCCCCCTCTTCCTGTGCTCCCAATTTGCTCAGGAGATCTTAACCCTTTCCCCTTCTCCAGGGGACCATGTATGTCTCTCTTAGGGTACTCCTTGTTTACTAGCTTCTCTGGCAGTATGGATTATAGGCTGGTAATCCTTTACTATATGTCTAAAATCCACATATGAGTGAGTACATACCATGTTTGTCTTTTTGGGATTGGGTTACATTGCTCAGAATGGTTTCTTCTAGTTCCATCCATTTTCCTGAAAATTTCAAGATTCCATTGTTTTTTTTCCCCCACTGAGTAGTACTCCATTGTGTCAATGTACCATCTTTTCTCTATCCATTCTTCAGTTGAGGGGCATCTAGGCTGTTTCCAGTTTCTGGCTATTACAAATAGTGCTGCTATGAACATCATTGAACAGATGTCCTTGTTGTATGAATGTGCTTCTTTTGGGTATATGCCTAAGAGTGGGATTGCTGGATCTTGTAGTAGACTGATTCCCATTTTCTTGAGGAGTCGCCATACTGATTTCCAAAGTGGCTGTACAAGTTGGCACTCCCACCAGCAGTGGAGAAGTGTCCCCCTTTCTCCTGTGACAATTCTTACACCAGACAGGTGCTGAGTTTAGTAAGAGATGGCAATTGGTACAGAGCTTCCAACCATTGCAGAAGGGAAGAATCACTTGGAGAATTTGGAAAGAGGGATAGAAATTTATTAAAGTATCTGCCCACTTCTCTCTTGAACCTTCCCCAAATTCAACCCTTAGATGCTTTTGCAGTTGCTTCCATTTATCCCCACTTAATCTCTAAAATTCCACCTTACCATTCTACTTCAGAAGTTTGCATTATAGGGAGAAAAAGAAAATAGGTTGCTTTACCTCCACATCTCTGTTTAAGCGCATGTTGAAAGAAAAGAGATGCTTTTAAGAAAAGAAAGGGAAAAACTTGCTTACCAGAAAAGCTATTTCCTCTTTTGGTCTGTTACCCTTGCATTGTAGATTTTACATAAACATGCCTCTTTGTGTTCTTTTGACCTTAATGAGCACCATTGCCCTTTCCAACACTGCCATCATGTGTATCACTTTAATTCCCATTTTCATAGTATAAAATACTTTGCCAGCCCTAGATGGTCCTCTCCTGGTATGCTAATCAGGGCAAAGTAGAAGGACCATGATGTATGAAATGAACATAGGTTGAGGAAGGAGCATCCTAGAGCCATACAAACCAAGTCTGCATATTTACATCCGTATTTTCCTAAACATTTTGTGAAAGTGATTTGAGGATTTTCCCCATAGTTATCTAAGCACCTGAGATTCTGAGATCTGAGATCTTTCCTTTTGATGACATTTCACTTAGATGACACAGATAAAGCCCTCAATACTTACATTCTTATTCTTATTCTTATTCTTCAGTCATCTTAATTTTGTGGAGGATAGCTGGTACTCTAATCTGCCATCCAGACATTTTAGAATTGGTAGCCATCTTTGTTAACCTTAAAAACAAACCAACAAAACCACAAAACAGCTTTAAGGCCTGAGATTTACTGCTTTAGGAAAGTTTAAAAAGACATGTATAGGAGCATCCTGTATGCCCTCAGAAGCTATAAATTTCACAAAGATGGTCCCCAAATTCTTGACGTTTCAGAAACTGTTGGAGGATTTTGAATTGCCTCAGGTGCCCACACTTAAGCTTATGCAGGAAATTTTTCTGCTTTCCCAAATTTTTGAAAGGGCCACCAATCTCCTTTGTCTCCACACCATCTGTCTTTGGAGACATGGGTTGCAGTGGAAGTGGCTACCTTCATAATCAGGGAGAGAAATGAGACCCAGCCATGCTCCTTGCAGTAGCTATACTAAAATCATCCACACCCTCTACTGGGGGTACTCTGGCATTTGCAGGGCTTTATGGAATGGCTGCATTCTCCATCAATTTATAGGGAATATCCTAGGAAGGGGAATAGCACAAGCCTTGGGGATGACCTACATTGCTTGGTCCTTGGATCAACAGTTACACCATAAGTCTTAGGGTTTGTATTGCTGTGTTGAAACACCATGACCAAATTCAAGTTGGGGAGGAAAGGGTTTATTTGGCTTACACTTCTTTCTACATTATAGTCTATCATCAAAAGAAATCAGGACAGGAACTCAAGCAGGGCAGGAACCTGGAAGTAGAAGCTGGTGCAGAGGCCATGGAAGGGTGTTGCTTACTGGCTTACTCAGTCTGCTTTTTTATAGGGCCCAGGACCACCAGCCCAATGATGCCACCACCCACAAAAGGGATGGGTCATCCCCAATCAGCCATTAAGAAAAAGCCCTACAGGCTTGCCTACATCCTGGTCTTACAGAGGCATTTTCTTAATTGAGCTTCCCTCCTCTCATCCTCTTGATGACTTTAGCTTATGTCAAGTTGACATTTAATCTATCCAGCACACTGTCTTTCCCACAAGACCCAGGGATTCCTACATTGCTGCCAGAATAATTGTTATGTTGGTCATAGTCATGCTAGAGTCTCCTTGGCCAGTGGCTACAGGTAATATAAGAGCTGATGCCTTGGTCCCCAAGGTCCCTACACTTCTCCACTGCTGTCAGTCAGCCTTAATAAAAGCCCATGGCAGTCATGTTCTGTGCCATCAAAACACCTCTCTCTTGATTCAAAGAATTTTCTATTTCCAGAGAACAGTCTAGACAAACAAGCTGTGTGGCCACTGTTTTCCTTTGCAGCCTGTCATGTATTATGGCATTAGCCCCAGAAGGTTAGGTCACAGTGCTCTCTGGCAGATGGATACTTCTTATGTCTTCCCTTTTGGGAAGGCACAATTTGTTCATGTTTATATTGATACCTGTTCTCATTTTCTTTATGCCTCTGCTCACACAGGGGAGGTTACAGAACATACTATTGCTCAGCATCCTGCTGCATTTGCCATTCTGGGACATCCATAGCACTTCAGTCAGGCACTGTTCCTGCTTTTACCTGTTCTGCATTTAAAAACCTTCATGCACAACATGAAATAGCTTACAACACAGGCATCCCTTACAACCTACAGGGCAGGTTATTGTAGAAAGATCTCACAGATGTCTCAATAGTTAGAAAAACAAAAGGGGCAATTCTCTACTCCTACCAGTTCTGTAAACAATGTCTTATTTACATTAAAATTTAAGAATTGAACAGAAGATGAACTCACTGCCACTGACAGATCCAGGAATAGGAATGTAAAAGTATAGAAATATAAAATTGTAAGCCTACAAGAGCCCTGTCAGTAATTAGGAATTAACTTTTAACAATGGGTTTCTTTGCTTTAACACCACCCACTCTGTCTGCAACCAAAGGTTAGCTTTTTTACAATGGCTATCTGCAGCTAAGAGTTTGCTTTTGGTTTCATAGACATCGGTAGTCTGCCCCCCACTATTTACATACCCCCGGACCTACCACCACCATATAGGTCCAGGGGATTTAGCTCCGGTCATTGAGCTTTGCTGGAGACACATTTACCCCCAAGCCATCTCACGGGTCCATAGAATGGAATAATTTCTGCTTTACTAAACAGTCTGTGTGTTTGTGGGGAGGGCATATTATGAAGAATGATGAGATTTAGGAGGCAGCAAAGTTAAACTGATCTGGTTCCCTTTTGCCTCCTCTGGTTTCTGGACTAACACTGAGCCTATCCCCATGGCTAAAGGAGAAGGTCTGTTTAAGACAGGAGTCACTTAGAATTCCAACTTGCCAGAGACCAAGGGAATATCACACCACAGACATGGCTACAAGTGGCTCCCAGATAGCCTCTGATCAGAGCAGCCACCGTCACTAATATCCCAGGAAACACAAGCAAAAAAGCAAGACTACAATCCTGAGGCTTGGCACTTGAAGTTCAGAAGTTTCTGTCCCTTGGAGAGGTCCAACCCTACCCAGCATCTGAAGCAGATCTCTGAGCTATGCTGTCAGTGGTTGAAACTGACCTGAATAACAAGAAGACAATCCTAGATAAGCTGGTGTTGGAGTAGTTCATGATCTCCATGCCACCAGAAAGAGCTGAGGACATAGTGAAGGAGAGCAGAGTGAAGAGCTGCAAAGGGATGCTGGAAAAGATGCTGAGGGATGGCAGGAAACTATGCCAATGGGTAAACAGTTGGCTCAGGGAAAGGACAGCCATGGGGGGCTACAGAGTCCTGGACAGCCATGGGGGCTGCGGAGACCTGGAGGCAGAACCCACTGGCGGTCTCTCCCTTAGTTAGTGGCTCTTAAGAAGAGAATTTTGCTTCTTAAGAGATAAATGGCAATGTCTGAAGACTTTCACGAGCTTGTTTTTTCTTTGTGAATGTGGCACAAACTTTATTTAGCAGTCGAGGAATTGTACAGGTCAGAGCCACTGTAAACTAACAGGCTAATCTTAAATCAGAGTGCACAAGCCCTGGTTTTTTGTTTATTTATTTATTTATTTATTTATTTATTTATTTATAAATCTATGCATTTTGCCCACGTGTGCCAGGTGCTCTTGGAGGCCAGAAGAAGCATTTGATTTTTTTAGAGATAGAGTTAAAGACAGTTCTGAGCCAATGTATGGGTGCTGGGATTGAATCTAAGTCCTCTGGAAGAGCAGTCAGTGCTCTTAATCTTAATCTCCGAGCCATTTTTCCAGCCCCCACCTCACTCCTTGTTTATTGAGACAGGGTCTAATGTAGCTCAGACTGGTCCCCAATTCACTGTATATCTTGAGTATGACCTTGTGGGCCAATCCATGTCCAGGAAGACAGATTGGTAAATAAGTCAAGCCGGGCTGCTAGGTCAGTCCAGGAGTAGTGTTATGAGAGGTATATCCAGTTGCTATTCTAACTCTGAGCTCAAAGTCTTTCTCTCTAACTTTTGAATCTTGAGTTTTATTTGAATGACAAGAGATTTAGTTAAAACTACCTTTAGCAGCAGCAACAGAGCCATTGTCTAGGGGAACAGAATTCCCTCCAGGCTACAGCCTTAATGGCCTGGTCCATAGTAGTTTATAGGACAACCACTGTAAGGAAGGTAAAACAGCACTAAACTTCATGGATTTCTGATGTACCATACACTATCAACAAGGAAACACATGGCTTTGAGCCCAGTGGCTCAAAAAGAAGGTTTACATGCTAGATTTCTGGTGTGGAAGGATGTGAGCAGTAAGGACCCATAGGCATTATATGGGGTATGTTCAGAACAGCAAAATGGGGTGTTCAGACTTTAGAAGTCAATGTCTCCTAAAGAGCTATAGCAGTTAAAATTTTGCTTAAATATTTGACTCATTAACAGTTATGACAAGGTGAGTCATGACAAGGAAGGAGACACATATAGAGCTACCCATGTGGGAGCAACAGATTGTTACTAGTGCTGAACTACTGCATTCTGACAAATGATGCCTCAGTTTACTTTCTGTTACAGATAACCTTTGGCATTAACTTGACACACTTGGGAAGAGGAACTGCCTCTATCAGATTGCCTTTTGAACATCTTTCAGGGAATTTTCAGTTTTTAGCTGATGTAAAAGGGCATATCCTGCTGTACTCTGTGTCATCTCTGGTCAGGTGGTACTGAAGAATAGCTGAATGTGCACTTGGGAGCAGGCCACTCTAGTCAGTATTCCTTGATGCTATCTGCTTTAGTCCCTGCCTTGAGCTATCCTGGATAACCTGGCTACATTTTTGTCAACTTGACAAAAGCTGGAGTCAGAAAAGAGCCCTGATTTAGAAAATGCCTCTAGTAAGATTGGGCTGTAGGGCATTTTCTTAGTGAATGATGGGAGAAGGGCCCATTGTGAGTGATGCTATTCCTGGGCTAATGCGTCCTGAGTTCTAGTAAGAAAGCAGGCTGAACAAGCCAGTAAACAGCACTCCTTCATGGCCTCTGCAGCAGATACTGCCTTCAGGTTCCTTCTCTGCTTGAGTTGTGTTGCTTTGGACGTTGTCCTGGAACTCGAGCTGTAGACCAGGCTGGCCTTGAACTCACAGAGATCTGCCTGCCTCTGCCTCCTGAGTGCTGGGATTAAAGGTGTCAGCCACCAATGCCTGGCTCTGCTTGAGTTCTTATCATGACTTCTTTTAATGATGAACTGTGAGATAGAAGCATAAGCTAATTAAACCCCTTCCTCCAAGTTTTTTAGTTATGGTGTTTTATCACACCAGCTAAGACGCTGGATTTCCTCAATAATGGTTAAATAAAATCCTTTTCTCCTCAAGCTGTTTTTTTGGTCCTGAGAAGCAAACTAGACCCGCTTCACTGAGGGTCACTAGATGGCTAGATATTAGCCCTGATGGCTGAGGCAAGCAACACACACTAATGTCACTGCCTTCTATTTAATTTCATGCTATTGACCAAACCCAGCAAGAAAGCAAAACACATACGGTAGTGGTGAGTAGAAGGGAGCTTGGTGCAGAGACAGAGGAAAGGAGTCAAAGGCAGGGCTCTTTCCCGTTGTGGGAGTCTCAGAGCTGAAAGTTGCTTCAAATGCAACAATGTTATCCATTCCCAAGCTGAGCCTCACATTTCACTCCCAGCAAAGCCCATGCTGGAGAGCCTGTTGCACACATTGGTGCCAGGTTTCCACATAAGGAGAAAGGTACCTAGGGAGAACTTTACCCTAGAGAAACTGCTGGGAGCTGGAGCTAAGTGGCTCCCAATGGCCACCTCTCACTCTTTAAGGCTCTCAGAGCGCCTACACTCTCCATTCTCAGAACAGGCTAACCTCACACAGTCAACGTAGTGTGATTAAGCAGGAAAACGTTTGTATATTAAAATGTTGCACACTCTGTAACCAGCTCTATTCTTCCCCATCTTGTCTTCAGTGATCAAGAATGTGGAAACCTAGGAATTCCTGTCATTGGCTCCACTAGGGACAATTTCTTAGTAAAACCACTTTTTTGCTTTACAGGTCATGTGGTGCAATCTTTGCATCAACATTAATAGTGCCTGAGTTCCCCAGGGCCATAGGAGATTAGCTTGGTTATTAAAATGCTAGGTTGATGAATTCCACTACAAAAAGGTGTGTGGGATCTAAATACTTGTCCAATGATAAATGGCAAGTGGTTAAATTGAGCTTTGGAGCACTTAGCCCTTAATAGGACATCTTTATCAACCACCCCCCTCAAGATTCATGGATCTATGTGGAAGGGTAGTGAGAAAGATGAAATGATCAAAGAAACAGTGTCTTTCAGACACATCAGGGCTGATGCACACATGAACTTAGACTGTGACAGCATGCAGAAGACCTGCATAGGTTCAGGCTAGATCAGATCCCAACACTGAGAAGTGAAAGTGGGTATAAAGTCCCACCAACTAAGCAAGAAGCCATTTACAACCAAGTCTAATACAATTAATGCTGTGAAATGGCAGACCAGTTTTATCCTAAACATGCCATTGGGTGTGGCCACTGCAGGGCAGGCTCCATGTTTAGACTGTGTGTGTGTGTGTGTGTGTGTGTGTGTGTGTGTGTGTGTGTGTGTGCTTTTCTTGGTTTTGTTGTGGTTATTTGTGCTGATGATTTTTGTTTTGTTTTTAAAGACAGCATGAAGTTGAGTGGGTAAGGACATGGAAGGGAAAATATATATACTTGATATATAATATAATGTGATCAAAGATACTGCATGTAAAAATGTTTTTGAAGAGAGGCAATTTAGTTCCAGAATTGGTATAATTATTTATAAAAACTATTTAGCTCAGAATAAACAATTGGAAAACTATTAGTTTGAAAAGGCGTGTTCAGTTTTATGTACTATCAACTACAAGGCTATTCCTTCACACAAAAAAGGTGTGATGCCCAAATAGATGTTTGTTTAAAATGTAGTTTTAATTTTTATATTTATTAGCTTTAAACATTTTATACAGTGTATTTTGATCACATTCTCTCCCCTCCAACTCCTCCCAATCCTCCCCACCTCCCTTCACCACCCAAACTTTGATCTTTCAACAAAAACACCTTATGACAAATACCAAGCCAAAACATTTAAACTAAAAATTTAAAAAGGCAGGAAAGAAAAACAAAACAGAAAATACCTCAGAAAGGCCATCGGTAGACAAGGCAGGACAGGCTCAAGCTGGAATGTACGAGTCACTCCTCATAGTAAGGGGACTGCTTCTCCACCACGGTTTCTGAAGCTGGGGCTCAGTATATGACCACTTTTATTTCCTGACATTTAACTTGAAACACTTCATTTCCCAAATTCAAGTGGATCTGGTAGAGTCATAGCAGCCTATACTTTAATAGCCAGGGAAAGCTGTGTGTATATAACCTCTTACTATTGTCCTCTGAGAGAAATACTCTTTTTCCAGCTCCCAGGGTTTTGTTTTGTTTTGCCCCTTTTTCACCCACTGTGCTTTCAATCATTACCATAGAACTAACACAGAGGTCTACTTCACCCAGGGTTAGACATAGGGCCTCAGCTCTCTCTAACCAGACTAGAGAATAGAGAGCTTCCTAAATTGCCCAATGGTGCTCACCTGCATTCACAAGTTGAGAGACCCCTGTTTTATCCTCACCTAAGCTTAGCTGCCATCTTTAGATAGACTCGAACTTGCCCTTGTGTGTCTGAGACTTTGCAATCCAGGTAGCATTGGTTCCTAGAGCCTAACACCACTTATACAATCCTGCCCCATTCAGTGGCAAGACCAAGTTCTCTCCTGTTGGGTATAGGCTGAGGACTATGATCTCTGAAGCCTGGCTGTCTTCCTAAAGGTGAGATTTCTGTCATCCACTGTTCATTGTTATGTGCTAAGTTTCCCCAGCCTCAGATTTCCCTTTGTTCCTTTTAGTCTTGGGCATGATGAAAGTCTGCATCAGCTAGCTCCCTGCCTTTCTTCTCTCCAGTCAAGGTCATCAGGTCCTGCTGGAAATGCCTCAGGTTAGCTCAGCTCCTACCCTATTCCCCAGCTCATCTGTTTAGAAGCAAAGCCCTGGGAGATGGCATGTGCCTACCTATCCAAGAGACTAGATTCAGTAGCCGCTGACTGGCCAACCTGCTTCAGAGCAGTAATGGCCATCACCCTCCTTGTCGAGGAGAATGGCAAACTGACAATGGGTCAGGACCTCAGCCTGACTGCTCCACATGCAGTGAAGACCCTTCTCTGGATCACCCCTAACTAAATGCCCTCCAAGACACACATCACCCAGTATTAGGCCTTACTCCTTGACCAGCCATCCATCCAGTTTAGAAAGACCACCACTCTTAACCCAGCTATTGATGGGGAATGTTTTTCTGTATATATGTTTCTCTTATTGGTTAACTGTTTGGCCAGACAGGGAGTGACATAGGGTAGAATCATGATATAAACAGGGACAAACAGGATATTGCTCTCTTTGGAATGCTGGGTAGTCATCATGTAGCAGGCAAAGGAGTTGTTTTCCCCGGTAAGCCAAGACCACATGGAAATACATGGATTAATAGAAATGGATTAATAATTAAGACAGAGTTAGCCAATAAGAAACCCTAGCCAATGGCCAAAAGCATTATAATTAATATAAGTCTCTGACTATTTATTAGGGACTTGACACAGTTGTGGGACCAGGCTGATGGGAAGAATGTTTGCAACAAGCTGTGCTTCTCCCAGGTGACCTTGATGAACCCCCTCCATGTCTGCCTATAAGTGGCTTACCCCATCCAAGGGTTTCAACCTGACCTCACCTACATCCTTTAGGCTCAGCCTCATGAGAGGTGCTGTACACCTATGGTGGTAGATTTGTAATGGGATACAGCATGCTGGGGGCATCCATGGTAAACCAACATAGGGTCATTTGGGCAAAGGCACTGTATCATGGAGCATCTGCCCTCGGCCATGGGCAAGAAGACTTAATATCTATACAGATAACTGTTATGCCTTTGCAATAGCCCATGTTTATGGAAACATTTGTAAGATGAGATTCCCCAAATCAGGAGGAAAATAAATCAAAAAACATCCCCCAAATCCTAGGACTACTGGAGGCTATCTGGCTACCAAAGAAGATGGCTAAAAATATATTGTAAAGGACATCAAAACGACCACTCTTCTGAGGTCATAGGAATCAGGTGGCCAATCTGGAGCCTGCCCCAGAACCTGTGGGGCCTCTGCAAAATTCTTGTGACCATTCTCAAGTCTGTTTTACAGCCTCAGCCTATGTACAGAGGAGGGAACATCAGTTAGCTACCTAGCTCCAGGCCACGTGTCTTCTATCAAGACAAGACTGGATAAAAGCACTTTCCAGATGGACACCTTTTCTTTCTAAAAGCAATGGGAATTAACAGATGCTGGCCACCCTCAAGTATTGTAGCTGACAAAATACACTGAATCCTGCTAGGTAAGACAGATTGGTATTCTGCCCTATACCATCCTAAAGAACTCTACACTTCACTGCTACCTAACAGAAAACATGAGCTATGGGGTACAAGTATCTAAGTAGAGTGTACATACTTCTGTGACAGATCATCAAGGCCCACACTTCACCAAAGAATGAGGAGGCATGTTCACTACCTTCCTGTCTGCTGGGAACAATCCACAGGAACAACTCAGGCTCCTCAGTTCTTACTGCATTTGTATTTGGGTTGACCTACTAGGAAGTCTTAAAGGACCAGTGCCATTTTCATCTTTAACTAGAAAAGTAGCCAAGTGTCTGGTACCTCGGCTCCTGGCAAGATCTGAACTCAATTCTTCTGGAAACTGCCTTGATCTGAGATCTTTCAGATCAAGTGACTGAACTGCAAGGTCTAGAGGTGATCAGGTCTTGCCAAGCCAAATCTATGTGAAGCCCCCATCTGAGAAACCCCAAGAGGAAGCACTGATCAAGATCCCAGATGCAGGAGTCCTGGCCTTCCAGTCAACCTCACTGTTTGGGAGTATAACAGCATCAAGAGAAGGAACACATCTTATGACCCACTTCTTGGGTTAGTCTCCTGCTCCCGGGAACTTCCAGGGAACCTGTCTCAGATTCTGAATATTTGAGGACATGGAATAGAGTTGGCATCAGGATTCAAAACCGAGTTTCCCAGCTTCTGATTCCTTCATGTGGGGGCAGCCTATCCCCTTCTTCCTAATAAGGTAGGTGCCTTTATTCTGGTCATAAGATCCTGACCCTACCCCACCCATACCTTTTCATTGAGCCTAGGTTTAAATGCCCATCCTGCTTCTTCCTAACCTTCCTTGAATTAAGCAGCCAGCCATCACTCTTTCTGACTCACAAACACTTTTGAGGAAGAGCCTGAAGCAGTCTAATATCCTTTGTGTAAAGAGGCCATACAGGGCTGGTGCTAGAGCAGACCAGCTTGCCTAAAGTGGAGGAAGACCCAGAAAAGCTCTTATTTCTTCAGGTCATAGTGGTTAAGAGAGACATAAAGAAAAGGTTATGAATATCTCCAGAGAGCCAGAGCTAACTTCAAAAGCTTAAAAGAAAACAGAACAAAGACACTACCCCCTTTCTACACCACAGAGAATGACAGAGCCCATTGCCTACAGGATAGATGCCTCACTGCAGCTCACACTAGCCAAGCTGACTGAAGGAGTGAGAAGAGGAAGACTACAGATTTCTTTTTTATATGTTCTTTTTTGGACCACCCTACTGAATTAAATGAAACTATACCACCTAGACCCCAGCATCTCACCTGTCCTAACTCTTCAGTATCCTGATGAGCCGAGTTTCTAGGTGGATTAGAGGCAGTGGCTGGACACATTACTAAACTTACAACTTGAGGCTTTGGAAGAGTTGCCAGGGAGGCTAGCAGCTGACTTGTGTCAATGCAAAAGCAGCTCTCATTTTACAGGGAATTGGAACTGGATTTTACTGAAGCTAAGTATGAGTGACTGCAGCTTAGGAACATGTATTTAAGTTACCCTAAACTCTAAGTTTGGCTAACAAGGCTAACAGTTCTGTGAGACTTTTAAAATATATATCCTATGTCTTTGTTAGAAAAGGACTCTCCACTTGTGTCCATGGCCTTTAGCTTTTAGAAGTTTGGTTATCCCCTCTTGAGCGATTAAATGTCAGATTTTCAGTGTTATGATTATGTGTGCAGAGAGAGAGAGAGAGAGAGAGAGAGAGAGAGAGAGAGAGAGAGTTGACTCCATAAAGAAGTGTAAATGGCTAGAGTTAAGGATTTGGAATAGTTAGGCTTCCAATGTGGGGGTTGACTTACTTTATTTTGACTGAGGAATGCAGTGCACTCCAAGAATTAACAGTTTCTGTTTCTGCTGCCCGTGCTGATGGAACTTGAACCTCATTAAACTGTGAAGCTGTTCTTCAGCTGATACATATGCTGCTTAATTTAGTTCATAAACTTGAAATAAACTTTAAGCCCTACACAAGAATGCCTTGTGTTATGTCCTGTAATAGGCATGTGTAAGCAATATAACAGTTTGTGTAGGTCACTTAACATTCAAAGTGACTTAATGAGTTTCTAAACTAGAAGGAACAAACAATGAAAGCATGTGAAATAATTTCATGTGTTTCTAAGAAACTTTAAAGCAATTTCTCTTCGGTGAAGGGAGCCGGGTGGCTGGCTTGAAAGAATATGTTGATGCTGCTCCTTTGTGTGACAGGGAGCACCCCATACCCATCCCTTCCTAAGTATAAACTGAGTTAAGAGCCACTTCCCAGCCTGGGATCTTCTTTCCCAGCACCCAGTCTGTACATGGTACAAGTATTACTGGCTCTGCCTTGTTTTCCTCATGTCTACCTCAGAGGGAAACTTTTATCCTCTTTTTAAATCCCTGAACAGACTGCAGGCCCTAACGTCCCCTAAGTTAGGAAAGTGGGGTGTCACATTGTTTGGGGTTTGATTAGTTGTAAATGCTTGTGTATGTCAGAGTGGACTGGAAAGACTTGGGGTGTTCTTCCAGACTGTATACGTACATCCAAACACAGCATGGCACATGGCAAATAGATTCAATTTTTATTTGTCACTTGTGCTTCAACAAAGATGGAGAGAAGAAAAACAAAACAAAACAAAATGCTCTGTAAGTTCTTGTTATGGTCACAATCTTGCAAAAGGTTTTTGAGAGAACCTCTCATGTTTCTACTTGCTTCTGTATCACTTGGTATTGCTTTTAAAAACACAAAGATTAACAACATAAAAAGTGAACCATTGCTGAGTGGTCTAAATGGCCTTAAGTGATTTTGAAATAACATCTTTAATAATCCCATTTTTTCCTTCCCCATACTTGGCTGACTTAGGTTTACTCACTTGTACTAAAGAGATTCTTATGAAATTGTTCTTTATGCTTTGCACATAGGGTGGTTTGATGCCAGTGATCCAAGGGTGGCTGTCAGGCCAGCGGGCTCAGATCAAGGCAGCTCCTTGTCTTTAAGCATGCAGTCTCCACGATTTGCAGAGCACCTCTTCTGTAGAGAGAAATGATGCTGCTACCACACAGAGCAGTGAATGTAATAAACACCAATCTCTGTGCTGGCAGACTTGCATTTTAGTGGGGGAAGCAGATAATAAACAAATGATATGCATTCCCACTTGTCAGAGGGAGACAGAGCTTCGGAGAGAAACAAAGCAGATTGATGGTGCTTGCAGACTTGTGCAGGATGTAATTTAAAACTGAAGGCAAAGGTGACATTCGGCGAATGTTGATGGAGGGAAAGGCCTGACCCCTATGTCTCCTCAGGGGAGAACCTGCTGGTCAGGGGAAATTATTTCTGCAGATCCTTGGTTGGATTATGCTTGGCTTATTCTAGAAATATCAGTGGGTCTAACACTCCTTGAAAGTGGGGAGGAAGAAGATTAGGGGGTAAGACAAGAGAGAAACGTCAAGGCTACGTCACATGGGCTTTCAAAAGACATTTGTCAGTGGGCTGGGGGGATGGCTCAGTCAGAAATATGCTTGCTTGCTGCATAAACATAAGGATGTGAGTTTAGATCCCTGGCACTCACATAAAAATCCAGGCACCACTGAAGGGGAGGTGGGGTCTCAGGTGCTCAGTGCCTGGCTAGTCTTCAGTTGGTGAGCTTGAATTTCAGTGAGGGACAGTTTCAAAAACAAAAAGTAGAGAAGTGACTGGGGAAGCCAACAGATGTGGATCTCTGGCCTTCACCCTCAATCACAACATACACACAGGCATCCTGCTAACAAATATATGCACAACATACACATGCACACATATGCACATACCAAGGGGACACACCCTTGTCAAGATGTTGACTTTTTCCTAATGAACTTAGGAAGCTCTCGAAGGTTTGAACAGTACTTGTGACATCTTTGTAAAGGAACGAGTGGATTTCAGTAGGTATGTGTCTCTGAATCAGCTAAACCCAGGGGCCTGTTAGGAGGGCACATTCCTGCACCCCGTTTCAGGCCTCATGACTCAGACGGAACAGTATTAATTTCAGCACACCCTCTTGGCATGATATAAATTACAGCACCCCTAGTTAAGTCTGAATTTCAGATGACAGTGAGTAAAGTCTTTTTTAGAATATCTCATGGAATGTTGAGTAATAATTAAAATTGTTTGTCTGAAGTTCAAGCCAAACCAGGTGACTTGTGCTTCTTCTGTTGTTATCCCTGTAGCCCCACTTCTAGCTGATGCTGTGGGAACCACAGTTCTAGAAGATGCTGGGGTCTGACCTAGATGCCTTAACTCCGGCTTCTATTACATTGACTGCTGATGGCGCTCAGCTGCCTCTTTTCTGTACAACTGCCCAGAATTAACCAGGATCAGCCACCACTGCTCCCCACACAGTGACTGAAGATTACAAAGGGCTGGCAACTCTGCCACGTGGTTTAAGCAGCAACCCACCCTACCACAGGTGGATCAAGTCAACATGGTCATGCTCTGTCCTTCTTTTGCTCTCCTCAATCCTTGAAAAAACTCCTCAATACATCAAATGAACCCAATATCTCCCAAGTGCTACGTCTAGGCACCTTACTCTAAGGTAGATGGTTCTTTGCTATTTGGGGGTCATATCACTGAGGCAGGTATAGAAATTGTCATCTGATTATAAAAAGCCAGTGAGTGGTGTGGCTGGGTGGAGGATATGATGAATTTGAGAGAGGCCTGAAAACCAAGCAACTTTACTTTAGCAGTAAGTTTGGGTGGATTTGAGAGAAGTCATTAAAGTTGAATCCAGGTCTTTGCCATTGGGGCAGGGGGAGGGAGCAGAAGCAGCTCCCTTCAGAAAGGAGCCATTGTTGCTTTTGCCTGTGAGTTGCAGCTGCCTTCTTGCAGTGGTCCAAAGAGATGTGTTGGGGATCAGGTGTTCACACCACTCTGAGGCTCTAGGTCAGTTCAGCGGCTTTCAGCATGAAGATAGTTCACACTGGATGGTCATTGATGGAAGATGGAATGCATAAAGAGAAGTCCAGAGTCTCCTTGTTCCTTGTCAAGAGCCAAGAGGCTAAGGGGAAACTAAAGGAAACAAACAGGAGGAACCAACAGTCACACAGGGGTGTTATGACTGAAAGCCATCTTGGTAATGACATGAAACCCTTATAGAGACACGTGTGCTGAAGTCCATAAATGCCATTTCACACATCAGCATGTCCCCTCCTCCCACACACTCATACAAAGCCATACAAAATAGCAGACAGGCCACCATGGTCATCCTCATGGGAGTAGAAGAAGGATATGAGGGTTCGTCTGGGGAGAGAAGCTGAAGGAACAGAACAAGGGGGACTCTCTCACTGCAAACCCTCTGACTGATGTCCTGTGAAGTGGTCAGAGGGGAAATTGGCAGGCACATCCAACCTATAGGCCACATGCAGCCCAGAATACAGCCCCACACCAAATCATAAGCTTACTTAGAAGAAATCTTATAATTTGATTATACAGTTCTGAAGAACAGATTTTATAAGTGACAATGTCCCATCACGAAGTCAATGTCCCAGTCATACTGGACATGTTGCTGGCTTTAATCCACTAAGTTTGAGATAAAATCTTACAGTTCTACTCA
This sequence comes from Cricetulus griseus, assembly GCF_003668045.3. Lineage (NCBI taxonomy): Eukaryota > Metazoa > Chordata > Mammalia > Rodentia > Cricetidae > Cricetulus > Cricetulus griseus. The sequence continues at coordinate 370,105,895 of NC_048595.1, read as the reverse complement.
GTCCCTCCATGCAAGGGAGTATTTGGGTAGGGTGGGTGTGAGGTTGAGGCAAGAGTGCAGCAGGAGCCCCCACCTTCTGGCCTGGGTCTTGGGCTCAGTTGTAGGGCAGAGGATGGAGCCTCTTTCTTTCAAGCTGGGCATTCTGTTCACGAGGGTGGGTGGTGACCTTTGTCTGGTCTAGAACCTGCCTAGTCTGTCCAGTGCACCATGTATTCTTGTTTCAGGTGGGAAGGAGAGCATACTTTCCCATTGCCTCAATGGGTCAATACGTTTTCAGTGGACACCCTTGGGTGGCTGTTCATTTACTAGAGATGATGCATTCATCCCTAGTAAAAATGGCTAGAATGCTGATTATCACCAGTTTCTGAGAAGGATTATCTGCAAGATAATGCAAGAGGATGTCACTCCCTGACCAGAACATCCTGTATTTCCAGAACACAACACAACAGGGCTGTTTGGCATGGTCAGCCTGTTTTTGCTACCTCATATGAGGACATCAGTGTAGGACCTGGACCTGAAGGCTGGGGAAGAAGCAAGAGGACTTGGCTGTAATCTCTGCCTTTAAGACTAGTCTGGTCCTCTGGATACTGATCTCACTTGAGCCAGGTTTTGTGATATGCACATGAAGAGCTGAGTCAGCGCCATCCTGCCTGGGTCTTTCCTCAATGGAGGACCAACATTGAAGGGTGTTGCCACTCTCAGCTTCTTTATTTTTGGGGTTGGTGGTAATTGTCAGGCCAGTTTTCTACTCTCTAACTGCTCTAATTGACAACTAAGCATGATGGGGACATCAGAGCCAGACTCCTCTAGGTATGGCCTTTGCCCTAGGACATCCTGTTGGCCTAAATGGAGCTTTCTGGAGGAACTACACTCAGGTTTCTTCCTACCTAATCCCCCCCCTTCTTTTCATAGGTGACTGGCCTAAAAGTCTGTTCCCCAGTACCTATGAATGCTCCTCCCTCCTATTTTCATGGATATTTCCCCAATTAACCTTAATCGTGATGAGTTTCGTTGGCATCGGCTTCCTAAAGGACCCTGACAGTCACACCCACATGTGGGAATGTGCATATTTCATCAGTATACAAGCCCACAAGTTCTCACAATTTGAAGACACCCACATCCGCAGCACACAGATCAAGAGAAAAACATTGTTAAGTGCCAGAAAAGTTCCCCCTGCTCCTTTACAGCCTCCTCCCACATAAAGTAACTAGCTGCCAAGGTTCCATCTCTTACCAGCACACTGAGCTACAAGGAGGATACCACAAAGATGGAAAACAAGAGACCACTGCACCATCTGAAAGCACACACACTGCTCAGCATTTGTAGGCCAAAGCCAACAATCTAATCACTTATGATGACAGACTAACTAGGGCTGCTGTCCTTGTAACCACTCTTTGGCTGTAAACAAAATTTGGGAATCCCATGATGGACTTCCAGAGCTTTCTCATCAGTGATAACTCCTTTTTGCCTCTGATGGAGTGACCAGCCTAGACTATCCTGAGAGCCTCTTTGATTTTTCTTTTTACAACACTGGGGATCTGCTGTGGTTTGAATGAGAAATGCCCCCTGTAGTTTGAACAACTAGTCCCCAGATGACGGAGCTTTTAGCAGCTGGAGCCTTGCTGAAGAAAATTTGTCACTGGAGGTGGGCATGCTTTGGGGGTTTGTAACTTTACCCCATTTCTTGTTCTCTGTCTCTGTCTCTCTATCTAGCTCTGTCCCTCCCTTTGTTTCCTATGTGTGTGTGAAAACATGATCAGCTAGCTTCTTGCCTCTGCCACCATGCCTACTTGCTGCCATGCCCTCCATGCTATGACAGTTTCTATTCCTCTGGAGCATAAGCTAAAATGAACCATTTCCTTCTCTAACTTGCTTTTGATCCTGGTATTTTGTCATAGCAACAGAAAAGGAACTAATATACAAACTCAGTCAGGATGTCACCTGTGTCAAGCAAATGCTCTACCATTGAGATGCATGCTAGCTACCATGACAACATCTCTACAGCTTTCCTGGCTAAGCAGTGATAGATGTCTCAGGAAACCACAGATAGATGCAACTGAGAATTGTATGGGTATTATACCCCAATCAGATTTCCCTGAGGGTGTTATCCTGGCTTAGTGAATTGCAGGCTTTCAACTTCTTAACCATATCCTATGATTGTTACCCAGTTCTTTGTGATACCCTGATGTTTACATCTGTCCCATGCCATACACATGTATGTTCTACTTGTAGTCTCTCTGATTAAACATTAGTGGGTATGATCACCAAGGCAGTTATTCTGCTTTCAGTTTTCCAAAAGACACTGGATGATACTACAATTTTAGGCCAGGGTATACCTTTAGTGGATACTTTTGCAATGGGACCTTATGGAGATCACTAGCCATGTGATAGAAGACTCCAACCCACGAACACTGCCAGCTAGGTAGACAGCCTAGAAAAGACCTGTAAGTTCTCTGGTGTGCCCTGCCTTGTGGGAAGAATTTGAATACAGCAGCTCTGTTCTCTGGGTGGCTCCTATAGCCTGACATTCTTTTGGGCTCCTTGACATCTATCTGAGCCTGTGAATGAATAGAGATGCAGTCAGAGTTGTGACTTTGTGATTTCACTTACTCATTTCAAGGTTGCTCTTTTGTCCAGTGACCTCTTCCATTTATCACGTCACTTGGAGTTTAGACTTTCTTGATGCAGCAAAGAGGAATAAAGTCTCCTTAAAAGGTGAGTGTGATGGGGACTAGTTTGAAGGTGGTGACTGTGTCAGTGGATGGTGATAAATGGTACATTTAATACAATCGATGACAAAGTTATAGATCTTATTATTTCATACTTTGGATTTACAGCCCTTGCTCAGAGGCTCCAGAACATGAATAATGACCCTTTTACAGTGCAAGGGTCTAACCTTTGCTTGGCTAATGAAACTGAATAAAGAGTATTAGGAATAATTTAAAGGACAAAACAGAGGAATTTTTGACATGGGGTTGTGACCCAGTAAAAGGATGAACTTGTCATCTTTCTCAGCCTTACTGACTGCCTGGGTTTCTAGAAAGTTCTTCCCTCCAGGGACTTGAGTCCAATGATTGTTTTGGCAGTTCATCCTTCCCTTCCAACATGGAGTTGATCTTGACTGTGGGCAAGCGATAGACAGTCTCCCAGCTCAGACACCTTCTTGGTAAAGCCCAAGCAGCATGATTCCTATGGCCCTCTCATCCTATTTTAGAATTTCTCTGGGCATGTACTCTGGATATGAGATTTTGACATCAGCTTCCTTTGAAAAATAGAAAATGGAGTAATGGAAAACTCCTCTGGCTCATTATTTGAAAAATGAAGAATTGGGAAGAGTGATGTGTTTGTTTAGAAGAAAAACAGACTTGGAGGTAAGGTCTGTAGAGTGAACCCTTTATGAAATTGTGGTTATGATAACGAGGAAGAAGCTCTGCACTCCTGGGGTTGCTGCCTGACAGGAAGGTGCAGGTTACTTAAACCCTTGCCAGGCTGGGGAAAGGAGATGGAGAGAGGGAGGAAAGGAGGTAGAGAGGAAGAGAGTTGGGAGAAAAGAGGGAGAGATCCTACCAGTATTGTGTGTTCTGCTTCCTCTTTCCCACTCTCTCACTATGCTGGTCACATTGTCCCCTCACCTTGCTGTCTGGGTCACCATGCTCTACTCTGCCTCTGCCTCTCCATTGTCCCAGTTAGACCTTTGTCCTGTTGGCTTGCATTCTTCCTGTGTATGTTCAGGGAGAGTTGTCTATTGCCACTCCGCCCTCCAAGTTACAGAAATAAAATGAAACAAGTAAATAGGTATGTTACCTGACAAGAGTCCTGTGATACAGAATGCTGCCTCACTTGATCTGAGATGAGGATCCACTTATCTCCACCTTCAAGACCTGTGAGGGTCTCTTATTTGGAAAGTCACCTTTGTAGATATAGCTGAGAAGGATCTTGTGATATAATCATCTTGGGTTATCGATGGCCATATACCAATGACAAGTGTTTCATCAGAGTGAGGCAGAGTTTGATCGGCTCAGAATAGGTCCAGCCAGTATGGCCAATAAGGTAGAGATTGGACTTGGGCAGCCACAGCCTAGAGTTACTTGCAGCCACTGGAAGCTGGAAGAGGCAAGGAGACCATTCAGAGAAAGCCTGGCCCTGCCAGCAACTTGATTCCTGGCTCTGATCTGAGAATTGTAAGAAAAAAAACCTTTTTTTTTTTTAAAAAAAAACTTTATCAAATCTTTGGGGGTTTTACATCATGCACTCCAATTCTGTTCACCTCTCAGTCCTCCCATATTTCCCCCTCATCCCTGTTGCATCCTCCCAAAAGAAAACAAAGCAAAGCAAGCAAACAAACAAAAGCAACAACAACGAAAAGAACAACAGAAGAACCCAATAAACCAAAACAACAAAAAACCATACACAAAACAGCAAAATCTGTTTCTCTCTTGCCTCTCCATCACTTCTTCATCTATCCTGATGACATTGGAGGCTTTGGTGTGTCATATAGTATACCCCTTTGTCCCATCAGCTTGACTGGCAACTGTCTTTTGCAATGAGTCATTGATCTGGTTCAAGGCCTCTGGCTTTTGGTACACCATCCTCACTGGATCTTCACTCGAGCTCTCTGGGGTGTCTTGTGTCTTGGAGATCTTGTGGGTATCATTCCACAGGAAGAATGGAGGGATTCTGCTGAAACAAACCACTGAAAATTAACTTAACACCTAGGAAGAATTTCTATTTTAAAATAAATTAGTAGGGGCTGGGGAGATGATTCAGCAATTTAGAACACTGACTGCTCTTGCTGAGGACACAGATTCAGTTCCCAGCACCTACATGGTCACTTATGAGCTTTTGTAATTCTAGTTCCAGGGAACCTGGTACCCTCTTCTGACCTCTGAGAGCATTAGCATGAATGTGGTGCATGTACATACAGCAGGCAAAGCATTCATACATATAAAATAAAAATGCATAATTTTTTTTAAAAAATAGAAGTCAATAAATTTTGGGATAAGAATATGTAGGGCACAGGGTGTCATTGGGAAACAGCTTGGATTTGGTTCTGGCTCAACCACTTACTGGAGTCTTAAGATGAGACATTCAAGCTCTGTCAAGCTTAGTTTTCCCATTTGTATATTGGTGACATCTCCTGAGCCCTCGTGTCAGGCTTGCACAGGCAAATGTGCTTAGGTAATAAAGACAAGAATTTCCTCCTTAGTCCCTTTATCATTCTCCATCCTCTCAGAGCTACCAAGCAGCTCTTTGCACGCATACATTTAATATAAAGAATCGAGTCTAAAGTTGTTGACTTAGTAATCAAGAGGGTAGAAAGGGCATGCTTAGGGCCACAAAGCGGTGCAGGGCACCTGTTATAATGAAGCTCATGGGGGACCTTGGCGGATTCCGTGGCAGGCAAGGGTGGCCGAGGTGGAGGGACAAACATACCAGGCAGACAGAGCTTAAGTGAGAAGTTTTGTTAGAAAGGGAATTGGTTGGAGGAGAGGGGAGGAGAGGTAAAGAGACACAGAAACAGAGAGAGGACAGAATAGAAGAGGGAGACAGGAAAATTCCTGCCTGCCCCAGGGGAACAGCCAGAAAGAGATGAGCAGGAAAGAACATAAAGAGCATAAGTGGGCGGGGGTCTTTCTTTTAAAGGGGTCCTTTGCACTGCATGCAGACTATGCAACCATGGAACCCTAGGCTGACCAGGGTACTGCCTGAGTGCATTCTGCCAGGTGATAGGGGCAGGCCAGCATAATGCCTGAATCCTTACAATCCCACCTTTATTTATTATTAAAAGCTGAGGAGTTAGGCATGGCAGGTTAGGGAATAAGGGTGTCGAGTTCTCAAGGCTTCTTCCTGCTGACCTTGTGGACAAGGACCATCCTTGGGGGACCTGAGAAAGCTGGGATGCTGCCACATCCTGGGGTAGCTGGTTGGTTCATCACAGTCCAGATGATGGAACTCTCTGGTGCCTCTTAGACCTGGCAAGATGTTGGCAGAGCAGAGGACAAGGTTAAGTTTAGGGAAAATTTTTTTTCTTAGCTTGTGGCACTTGAGGGGAGGAGGATCATAAAACGAGGGAGGGGTTCTTGAAGAGTCCCAAGATGAAGGAAGGGAATCCCAGGACCAGAGAAAAGTTGAATAATTTTTGTCTGAAGTGAATCTGACCTGTTTGGGCAGGTCCAATTCAGTTCCCTGGAACTTACAAGAATCCTTTAGGTTTATGAAAACTTAAGTTTTAGACACATTAGCATTTCCATTTTTTATGATCTGTACTGAAATTTGCACTATAGAAATGACAGTAGATTCATGTTAGAAATGATTTGGTTGAAACCATTAACACTTAAAATTGACAGATATCTTTAGCACAATGAAAAGCAGTTTAATTTTGAGCTTGCAGTTATCATTTAGTGGTATAGTTTGGTGTTTTGTACTCTGCTAGAGCTGGAATAATAGCTTATCAGAACTTTATTAATTAATGTTAAGACTATGAACAGTAGCATAATGAGAGGGAGAGGTGGGGAGAGAGAGAGAGAGAGAGAGAGAGAGAGAGAGAGAGAGAGAGAGAGAGAGAGAGAGAGAGGAGAGAGAGAGAGGAGAGAGAGAGAGATCTGGAACATGTTTCATTCTTTTGAATGTCTCAAATCACTTTTTTTGGTCATCACATAAGCCTTTTTATCCTCAGACCTTCATAACCTGAATTCATACACCTTATGTTACTGTCTCAGATCTTCCTATCTTCAGACCTTCATCACTTATGTTAGACCTTTCCATCCTCAGACCTCATAACTCACATTTATCCTCAGACCTTACACTTTCCTATCTTCACATAAATAAACCCTAAAATATTTGTTCCTGAAATCTGTTTTGTGACAGTTGGAGACTTGGCTGCTGCTTTAAGCTATCAAAGCTACCAGCCATCAAAAGCACCAGAATTCTTGAGAAGGATAAAATTTTACCCGAGTTAATGATTATAGAATGACAGAGATGCTAGCTGGCCTCATGGACAGTCACTCCCAGAGTCCTCCACAGTTGTTGAGGGCAGAGGCTTTAAGGACACCTGCCTTCTGCTGTTAGTAGGGACCTGTGAGGCCCCACAGGGTCCTATGGATTAGGAGCTGTAGGAAGGCTCTCCTACCATTGGTCTAAGCAATGTGGAGAAAGTCGATTCCGGTGTCCTCTTGTCCACAGTCCGAAGAGCCCTTTGTAGCAGTTGAGGTGAAGGGCAGGTTTTTCTCAGTGGCTGGTGTTACCACTTTTGTGGGTAGAATTTCTTCAGTGTCTACTAGTCTTCTCAGAGGAAATGGGGTGGTGCCAGCAGCTGGCCTGTCTCTTTGTTATGAAAAACTTTTTAATAAAACATTTTAAATGCCATAGTCTCTAGAACTCTAGGCATTTGAGGGTTTTCTGTTTAGTATATCTTAGCAGACAAAATTTGTCTTTAGTAACTTGTCTTCAGCACATAGGTGGCTAGGTAAGACTTTATCATTTTAATTAATTAATCTGTACTTAGTATGGCTACAATGACATTAGTTCATGATCTGTCTGGAAAAATGGATCCAGGCTGAGAAGCTGTGGAGGGATGGTCTACTCAGAGCCCTCCAGCCTGGCTATAACTGGTTTTAACTTAGGTTAGATTCATGCCTGGAAAGGACAAAGAAGTAGAGAAAAAAAATCCCCTTTTGTAATAGAAGCTTAACCTTGGTAAACAGCTCACAGGAAGGACTGGGTGGTATAAATATTTTGTTAATTTGAAATAGAACTTTATAACCTCAATTTTTTCATCATTTAAAGATATATAACAATTTAGAAATATTTGAGACTCTGCATAGTTGGAATTAAATTGCATACATTTAGCTTACTATATTCACGTATATAGTTAACTTTAAATCACATGTACAGAGACATGCAGATATATCAAACAGGGCTGGGTAAAAGTAAGAAGAATGGGAGGACCAGAGTGTAATTTCTGATTTGCACGTTGTAGCAAACAGACAGGACATTTAAAGAGATAGTAGATTTAAGACTGTCAGTAATAAGCAGATTTGTTATATGTGTAGAGGGCAGATCCATAGCAGATTTTTTTTTTTGCATAAAATGGGTACCCTGCAGGGCCCTGGTGAGGCATGCACAACAGAGCCAGTGAAAAAAAGAAATTAGAGACAAAGAAATAAAAGGCAAAAAGTAAATGAATTATGTCTGACAGCAGGGTTGGTTGGCAGAAGCTGGCTAGACTGCCCCTCTACTTAGGCTGCTGGTGCAGCAAAGGAAGGAACCACATGGGGTGAGGCTAGGCTCTTAGTCAAGATGGTGCCTGCCCATGTGTTGTAAGGTATCTTACAGATTTTAAACCATGTGCACTTAGTAAGACACACATAAAGTACTCAAGCATTCAGAATCAATACGTGTGGCCACACCATACACAGCATGCACACAACTTTTTTCAGCACATAAAATGGGCAGAAAACAAAAGTTTTTTTGAGCAGATTTGTTAGTTTCAGGTCAGTCCACTGTGAGCTGCCGGCATCTGTGTGGAGGAGAAATACAGTAGTAGCTGCAGCTGGGTAGAAAAAAGGAACCCACCATCCCAGGCTGAATGGCTTGGCAGAGATCAGACAAACAGGAGAGAGAGACATTTTGAACAGGAACATAAAATGTATAGCAAAACAGAACATTCCCAGGTAGAGGGAGAATCCCTCCCTGAGACAGGCTTAGCCATGGTGGGGGGTGGCAGGCAGGAGAGAGTTTAGCATGCCAGGAACAGGAGGGAAACAGACAACTGAAAAAGAGCAGAGGCTGCACTTCCAACTATGGATCACTGGTAGAATGTAGGGTGCCAATAAGTGGGTACATGGTTTGATATGGGGGGCCCAGCTTCCATGAGTGAGGTAGAAAAGATTCAAAGCCTATAATCTCTAGTGTCCCAGAGACTAAGGGAGGATCAGATACAAGAGGCACAGGTTGATTTTGGCACAAATCAGGGGCCAGTGCTCCCAGGGCCTGAGAGACCTGTGGTCACCCAGTACTGCTTTTTTCCCTTTCTTTCTTTCTTTCTTTCTTTCTTTCTTTCTTTCTTTCTTTCTTTCTTTCTTTCTTTCTCTTTCTTTCTTTCTTCTCTCTCTCTTTCTCTTTCTTTCTTTCTCTCTTTCTTTCTTTCTTTCTTTCTTTCTTTCTTTCTTTCTTTCTTTCTTTCTTTCTTTCTTTCTTTCTTTTTCAGGGCCAAAAAAGTAAGATACCACAGTTTCAATACAAGTCCTAACTCATGGAAGCATGGGCAGAGGTAGAGAGAAGGGGTGGGCTACTGGATATGGAGGTGGTGGATGGAAGAGTCCAGAGATCCTTACTTGGAAAAGTGACCAAGTTGAAGTTTACAGGGTCCCAGCATATCTCAGACTGCTAAGGTTAGGAGGAAATGAACCTGCGGAGTTATGACACCAATGTTATGATACAGTGGCAGATTCTGTGACAGGCAAGGGTGACCGAGGTGGAGGGACAAATATGCCAGGCAAACAGAGCTTAAGTGAGAAGTTGTAAAAGGGAAGCTGGAGGCAGGGAAAGAGAAAAGAGGTAAAGAGATACAGAGTCAGAGAGAGGACAGAAGAGAAGAGGGAGATAGGAAAAGTCCTGTCTGCCCCAGGGGGCAGCAGGAAAGAGAGGAGCGGGAAAGAGAGCATAAATGGGAAGAGCTCTTTCTTTTAAAGGGGTCCTTTGCACCTGCATGCTGACCAGGGTATTGCCTGAGTGCATTCTGCCAGGTGATGGGGTCAGGCCAGCATAGGCTTGAATCCTTACAGTACTGCCATAAAAAGAACAGTTTACAATGGTGCACACTGAAATCTACACACTAGAAAGAGGGATCAGGGAAACTTCTAGAGATGGGTCCGCCCACTTTGTACACATATCTTTGAGGTTGATGGACATGAAAAAGTTAGCTGCCTTGATGTTGAGAACACTGCATACTGGAGTCAATTGCTCTGTGGTGGAAATATCAAATAGGTACTTAATAGTGGAGCAGAGAAATCTCAGCTTTCGGCCCCAGATGCTGTCTGATGATTATTAACCCTTTGGTTGGTAGAAACTATGGTTTTGTTATGTTAACACATTTCCAACAGTATTATTTTTCTTTATTTTTTAATATGTTAGTCACAGGATATGGATCTGCCACAGAAAGAGGCAAGGGACGACTATTTTGAAGACTAAAGATGGCACAAGATAAATCGTAATTAAGCCTGGGACCAGCAACATGCCAACCTCTCCACAGTCATTGACATTCTACTGAGTCAATCAGCCTTGCAAAGAAAGGTTCCCTTGGAGCTTCTTTGTTGGAACTTCCCTTCATGGAAGGAAAAAATCCCTGCCAGGCTGAACATGCAGGCTGAAGTCATAGAAAATGGGACAGGTGGGAAGTCAACAGGGAAGGGACAAGAAGGAAGCAAGACCCTTTCTTCTGTCTCAGGTCTTTTAGTGTTGCTGTAGTGGCCCCTGTTGGCAGGGCTTACCTTGGAGCCAGGCAGAGCCAGCTGTCTATATGGGAAAGCACTTTATGGTTTCAGCCTATTTACCAACACACAGTAATTTAACAGTTTACACACAATCACCTTTCCAAGACCTAAAAGAGCCTTACAAAGTAGCTGCTTTGGTCTTCATTTTGTGTCATGGAAATGCATAGTGAGCAATCGCAGACCTCTAGAGTACAGCATGGTGTTTCAGATTCCAGGATTAGAATTCAGTTCTGTTTGACTTTGAAAAAGTCTGCAAGGGTTAGCTTCTGACTCATTTGACTTCATATTCCACTGCACTGTTCAATAAATATTTATCACTCTCCTGATGTCAGGCACTATTACATGGAAATGGGGATATAGTAGTGAATAATTCATTATCTGTCTCCTTCTGGAATTTATAGCCCCTGTGAGACATTACAAACACACACACACACACACACACACACACACACACACACACACACACACACACACACATTGCTAATGGGACACATCTCACAATGCTAATGAATTTAATGCCATTTTCAATCTGTAAGTAGCATATAATGCTGCAGTATTTTACAAGTGAGGGAAACAAGGCAAGGCACCTTGGAATAAAATATTAGTGGACTATCACTTCCCTGTTATTTGTCCTGTTGATTTACTCTGATTTCTCTAAGCTGTTAAACAATTGGCTGACACCCTTGCTTCCTTGTCTTTTGTTTCCTTCTGTGGTTTTTGTGGACACATTTTATTCTCCTTAGTTTTTCTTTTTCAAATGTTTCCACCTTATTCATTACCACATACAAAAGATTTACTGAACAACATTTTTGAGACTGTGAGAAGCAGAGTGAGTTTATTTATCAAGTTGTGTTTCTTCTGTCCAGTATTTTACATTAAAATACCCATTGCAATTATGGATTTCAAATTTTCTTAAATTTTTAATCAATTAAATAAAATTTGAAGCCACATATTGTGTTCAAAGATATAAACAGGGTCCTTTGTGTGATATATTTTAGGTGGGTAATATGTTTTAATCCTTTGGTCAATTTTATCTTTTAAAATTCTTTTTAAAATTAATTTTTATTTAAATTAGAAAAATCTTATTTTACATACAAATCCCAGTTCCCTCTCCCTCCCATTTTCCCATTTTCCCCACCAATCCCCATCACAACCCCAACCATTCCTCAGGGAGGGTGGGGTCTCCCATGGGGATCATCAAAGTCTGTCACATCCCTTGGGGCAGGACCTAGGCCCTCCCCCATGTATCTAGGCTGGGAGAGTATCCCTCCATAGGGAAAGGGCTCTCAAAGTCCATTTGTGCACTAGAGATAAATACTGGTTTCATTGCCAGAGGACCCATAGACTGCCCAGGCTCCCCAACTGACACCTACGTTTAGGGGGCCTGGTTTGGTCTTATGCTGGTTCCCCAGCTGTTGAACTGGAGTTCGTGAGCTGCCACTTGCTCAGGTCAGCTGTTTCTGTGGGTTTCCCTAGCATGGTCTTGACCCCTTTGCTCATCACTCCTCTCTCTCTCCAACTGGATTCCAGGAGTTTGGCTCAGTGCTTAGCTGTGGGTCTCTGCTTCTGCTTCCATTAGCTACTGGATGAAGGCTCTAGATTGGCATATAAAGCAGTCATCAGTCTCATTATCAGGGAAGGGAATTTAAGGTAGCCTCTCCACTATTGCTTAGATCGTTAGTGGGGATCATCCTTGTGGATTCCTGGAGATTACTCTAGTGCTAGATTCGTTGTTAAGATCACAATGGCTTCCTCTATTAATGTATCTCTTTCCTTCTCTGTTCTTCCCCCAACTCTACCTTCCTGATTCCTCATATTCTCCTACCCCCACCCCTTCTCTATTCCTCTTTCTCTCCCCCCCTCCCCCAAAGCCCCATTTACTCAGGAGATCTTGTCCATTTCCCCTTCCCTGGGGGTCAATGTATGTCTTTCTTAGGGTCCTCTAACATCCACTTATGAGTGAGTACATACCATGTTTTTCTTTTTGTATTTGGGTTACCTTACGCAGGATAGTTTCTTCTGGTTCGATCCTTTTACCTGCCAATTTCAAGATTCTATTTTTTTCCACTTAGTAATACTCCATTTTGTAAATGTACCACATTTTCTTTATCCATTCTTTGGTTGAGGGGCATCTAGGTTGCTTCCAGGTTCTGTCTATTAAAATAATACTGCTATGAACATAGATGAGCAGATGTCCTTGTGGTATGAATGTACATCCTTTGGGTATATGCCTAAGAGTGGAATTGCAGGATCTTGAGGTAGACTGGTTCCTTTTTTTAGGCTTTTAATGTTTTTCTCTGTCAGTGTTTTGATTGATACTTATTGGTAAAACAGCTTTCTTATGGTGCATTATTATATATATGTTTTCTGTATCCATTATCCAGTTATATTTCGTGATGACTATCCAGTTGTTTTCTGTATCTGTTGTCCAGTTATAGTTCTTAAAATAGCAACTAGCTAAGCTTTACATAATGCTTCTATTACCAAATGCTCTTATGTACACAAATTCACTCAGCTTTCACAGCTCTGTAGGAGAGATGGTTGTCTTCAGGCAGAAAATCCAAAGCAAACCCTGTCCTGGATCACACAAATAATGCCACACAGCTGACTTGAAGATCCATTCAGAGCTATGGATTCAACCATTACTTTCCATTGCACACAGACTGTGGTGGGTTTACGACATACTTTAAGGCTGACAGTAATCTCCCTTTGGCACTTGGAAGTATTATTCTATTTCCATCTGCAACTGTTTTCTTTCTGATGGGAAATCTGTTCTCAAATGCATCTCTTAGTGACTCATCTATTCTCTGCAGAAGGCTTCTAGGACTTTTTCATTTCTCTTTAGGCTATAGTTTCTTGACACTCATGCCTATTGCTTAGAACTCCAAATACCCTCTTCTAATGTGAGAGCCCATGCCTTTAGAAATGCTCTTTTCTTTTGGAACATTCTTGGTTGTTATCCTTTTGTCAATCCCCATCTATTTCCTTGTTCTGGCACTTTCATTAGAGAAGTGATGGAGGGTTCCAGTCTAGCCTTTGTGCTTCTTGCCCAGCATTGCATTTTCTTTTTCATTTTGTTATCACCCTGTGCTAAGTCCCAGGTGATTTCCTCAGTGCCATATTCCTACACACTATCTCATCTGCCTGGTTATTATCAAATGTGTGCCCGGAGGAAATGAAATCAGACAGTGGAGGGGACACCTTCACCCTCATGTGCACTGTAGCAACATTGTCAGTGTCTGTGACATGGACTCAACCCATGTTCTGTCTGCATCTATTACCTTTCTCATTGCTGTGACCCAATATGTGACTAGAAGCAACTCAAGGAAGGAAGGGTTTGTTTCAGTTCATGGTTTTATGGGAAAGTCCATCTTGGTAGAGAAAGGAATGGTGGCAGATGTGGTTCTCAACCGTGTTGGCAGAAGTGTGAGGCTGCTCCCTCATATCTGGGTAGATTGGGAAGCAGATTCTAGACAAGAAGTAAGGTCAGATTGTAAACATCAAGACCCACCCTGAGTAATCCATCTGACCCCATCCAACACCTAGCCAGGTTCCATGCCCTATGAGTTCCACAGCCTCTCAGACATCACCGGCAGCCGAGGACCAATTGTTCAAGCAAAGCCTTTGGAGGATACCCCACATTCAAACCATAAGCACTGCCCCCAGTAAATGATTAGATGATGATGGTATCATATATATGTATACTAGACTATTATTCAGCTCTAAAATGTGAAAAGCTATCATGTGAGACAACATGAGTGAATCTAGGGATCATTACAATACATGCAATAAGTCAGACATAGGATGGCAAATGACCCAGGATCCTACTTTAGCAAGTGGTGGATTGAACTGATCTCATAGCAGCTGAGAATATAAGATGGTTTCCAGAGGCTGAGGAGGGATGGGGGTAGGAGGAGTGGGGAGAGGCAGGTCAGTGGTCTGGAAAAATACCTTCTGGTGCTACAGAGCTACAGAGTAAGGTGAATGTGCTTATTAGCTGCTATTGTCAATTGGAGATAAAAAAGAAGTAGAGTTTATCCTAACATGATTTTAAAGATCATTATGTAAGAATACAAACTACAAGCCACAGAGCTCATCTGCTTAAAATGTGCTTGTCAATACTTTTGGGTTTTGTATTCAGGGGAGGAACGTACCTGTTCCCCAGCTCCTGCTAATTTATTTTTTGTCTTGTTGATTCATTTGTTCTGGGCATTTTGGACCAACAGAATCATGTAACATGTTGTGCCTGGCTTTTCTCAATCAGCGTAACGTTTTCAAGGTCTGTCACTAGTGCAGTGCGGATCATGCTTTGCTCCCAGTGTGAAGTTGTCCAACCATATGCATGCTCCACACGCTGCCTTCCCATCTCTGATAGACAGTCAGATAGATTAGTTACACTTGGGAATATTGTAAGTAAAATTTATGTGAATACTTATGTGCAAAATGTTTGCATGGACACTTGCTTTCATTTCTCTTGAGTACACAGTGGAATTGCTGGGCCATGTAGCAGTGCTGTTTAGCTTTCTGAGTTTTCTAGTGTGGATGCACTATTTTCTAGTCCTATCATCACTGTGTGAGGTTGGGATTACCCCATACCCTTGCCAATACTTTCTATTGTCTGTTGCCTTGATTTTAGCTGTGTTAAGGGTATCCAGTGGCTTCTCACTGTGGTTTTTGTCAATTTTGATTCACGTGGTTATTGGGTCTTTTGGAAAAATGTCTATTGCCTGTTATTTTTTCTTTTTGCTACAGTAACAACTATTTTAAGCTTATTTTGTCATTATTATTTGTGTGTGTGTGTGTGTGTGTGTGTGTGTGTGTGTGTGTGTGCATGTGCACGAGTGTGTGTGTGCACCTATATGTACTGTGGTGTATATAGTGTTCCAGGCATGTGACAATCAGAAAACAACTTTGGGAAGTTGATTTTTTTTGTTGTTGTTGTTTTTGTTTTTGTTTTTTTGAGACAGGGTTTCTCTGTGAAGCTTTGGAGCCTATCCTGGCACTCACTCTAGAGACCAGGCTGGCCTCAAACTCACAGAGATCCACCTGCCTCTGCCTCCCAAGTGCTGGGATTAAAGGTGTGTGCCACCAATGCCCGGCGTGGGCAGGTGATTCTTTCTTCTACTTTCATGTGGGTTCCAGAGATCAAACTTAGGCTGCCAGTGTTGTGCAGATTTCACCCTTTTTCTACTTAGCCATCTAGCCATCCCCAAACAACTGTTTGTAAAACATGTATTTGTCAAGAGTCATCTTTCTGATAATACAGATTGAAACACTTTGCCAATTCCATGAGTTTTCATGGTTTTGGTGATAGAATTTTAGTATATAAGTTTCCAAAGTTCGTTGACACATTTAAAAGCATTTTAGAATAATTTTTATGAAGATGGGTAATATTGTTAAAGGATTGCACAGAATCTACGCATTGCATTGGGTATTACAGTCATTTAACAATATTAAATCTGCTGGGCTGTGGACACAGAAATCTGTCAATGTTTACTTAGGTCTTCCTTAACTTCTGTCAATACATGTTTTAGTTTCTTTGTGTATGGACATTGCCATTCTTGTGTTAGACATGTTATTGCTTTCTTTCTCCCGATGCTCATGGGAATGGGTCATGTCTTTCTTTATGGATCATTCCTTGCTAGTGCATAGAAAAGTAGATGACTTGTGTGCTGATCTAATTTCTGCAGCATCACTGACTTAGTCATCATTATGACTGCTTGCGATTCCTTCATAGTTTCTATTTCTAAGTATCATTGGCAGACAGAAATAGTTGTAACTCTTCCAGCCCATGACTTTTTTCTTACCCAACGCCCCAAGCTTGAAATCTCCATTAAAATGTTGCGTAGAGGTGGCAATGGCAGGCCTTCAAGTTTTATTCCTGATCTGAAGGGAAAGCCAGTCTTTGCTGTCAAAAGTGATGCTGGTTGTGGGTTCATCACGTTGGGAAATCTTATTCTTAGTTTGCTGTTTTGAAATGATTGATTGATTGTAGTGCTAAGGAAAGAATGTATAGCCCCATGCATGTTGTGCAGGTGCTCCACCATTGGCCTCTTACCCAGCCCAGTTGTTTTTCTCTTCTAATATTATGAAAGGATGTTGGGTATTGCCAACTGCTTTTTTCTATATTTAGTATCATGGTTTTGTAAAACAGTCCAGGCAATAGCTTCATCAACAGAGGTTTTAAGCTTCTGATTACATGCTGGGAGAAGCCAGTCAATGCTGAACAATCAAATAGATACAGGACTGAAACTTAAAATTCTAATGGAGATAGGCTGCCCAGACTTGCTCACTCAGAATCCTGTTTCCCTGAGATTCTGTTTCTTTCTCTGAGCCAAGAAAAATCCTTCTCCATTCACCAGCATCCATCAGAATAGGAGACATTCCTTAGCTCTTGTTTCTGATGGATTTTAGATCTGAAATTACCCTACTTGCTCTCCTTTGTTTAAAAGGTTACTAAATGTTCTGCACCTGTCTGTCCTAGACCCAAGTTGCCATGAAAAGTTTGCATACACAGCTCAAGAGTGCTCATGTTGGTAGTGGTCACACAGGGTGCAAGTCTCATGATAAGGTTCTTAGACCACCAGGAGTCTCTTTTGGAAATCCTGAACAAACCAGGGAGGATGTCACCATAGACCTTCTTCCTTAGTCTGTCTTCTGTTAACACAATGGGTTATAAAGAGAGGTGTTTATTTTGTCTCATAGCTCTAGTTCGACTTTGGACAACTATGTTGATGATGCTCTTTTGCTGAAAACTCCAACTTGGTATAGAGAATTATGTAGTGAGTTAGGGAGTGTGCCAGTAACTTAGAAAGCCTCGCTTAAAGAGAATATCTATCCTCCATCAGCTTATTGATCTACTAATTTATTAATGGCATGAGTGGGTTAATACACTCATGAGGACAGCTCAAACTAGACTAGGGGGATATAAGTGCTTCCTGCTTACCCTACAGTGCTCTGCACACAGGTGGTATGGTAAGCCATAGTGGGAACCCCATTTATATGCATCATAAATTGAAGGAAAGGCTCCATCTAAAGATGGAGGTCTCTGTCCAACCTGGTCCCAAATAAATACACAGAGGCTTATATTCATTATAAATGGTTTGTCCAATGGCTCAGGCTTCTATTGGCTAGCTCTGTCTTAATTATTAACCCATTTCTACTAAGCTGTGTATTGCCACAAGGCTGTGGCTTACCCATAATTCTTCTGCCTGTTACTCCTTTGGCAGCTACATGGTGTCTCCCTTGATTGAGACTTCTCCTCTGCCTTTCCTCTTCCCAGAAACCACCTAGTCTGGTAGCCTTGCCTATACTTTCTGCCTGGCTACTGGAAAATCAGTATTTATTCACCAACCAATAAGAGAAACATATTCAAAGCACATGGAAGGACATGCCCCATCATCTCCTCTTTTCTGTCTAAATAATAAGAAAGGTTTTAACTTTTATATAGTAAAATTATATATAACAGAACAGTTATCAAGCAAGAACTGTAGTTAACAATATTAAGTTCATTAACATTTGGCAAAATTTAAAGAAAATATTCTATCATCTATCTTACTTTTGTGAGCCTAAAGTTTTATGTGTAACTTATCTTTTATCATAACAAAGGAAAACAATAACCATAATTATCTGTCTTCAACTCCATCAAAGACCCCAGAAGGATGATATATGAATTCTAGAACTGACAGAAACATCTTGCTGCCTGGATAGTTACCCAATGTTGGGGCATCCATATTTGGCCTATAGGCCTAGCATCTCTGACAGACTTTTCTGTGAAACAGGATTTTCTGAGGGGCTCTCCAATCTTGTCTTAGCAAAGTTTTGCAATCACCCTCTTTGGTGTCTTGTTTGTCCAGTTTGGATAGCATATTGTCAGCAGTCGAGGCAAGGGTACTTTCTTACTCAGTGGTTACTTTTGCCACAAAGAAAATAAACTCCGCTGCTATTGATGCATAACATACTGCTATTATTGGATATATATATATATATATATATATATATATATATATAATTTGAATTTTTGGAAACTTTAGCTGTGCTGTCAACTTTGGAAAAAAGTATCTCAGTTTACCGTGTTGAGTTGGCATTGTACAGAAATTAACAGCCATATTGGTCTAGAAATGTTGAACTTAATTTTTTCCATTTGTACAGGGGTAATGCACTGTATTAAATATGTAAGGTCTTATCTACGTGGGTCTGATTACAAAGCCAATAAAGTATTCTCTAAATAAAAAAAGAAAATAAACTCCATGTGGAGTTTCTTGGATGCCCATCTTCTCTGAAGCAGATTGGTACTTCCAAGAGCAGACATGTCTCATTGTCATGAAAAGCCCTAACAAACCATTTAAAATTCCATATTCTGAAGGTCCTTGAAAGGTTTTGAAGAATACCTATACATTTGAAATATATCTCTGTATATATAGAAAACCTAACGTAACTATAAGTTTTGACTATTATAGATGACTACAATATATATTTAATTATAAATCACATTTTAAAAGAGCTGTATAAAACACAATACCTAAACAAGAGGAGAAATATACATATAACAAAATTGACCTTAATTTTGTATCAATAAACCAAAATCCATACCAATGCAAAGTATTCATTTCTATATTATATTCACTTTTTTCCTTTAGAAAGGGATTGCCTGCATCTGCCTGGGATTAAAGGCATGTTCCACAACACCCAGCTATTCTTATCTCTTTTTTAAGGACTTTATCCTTTTTCTTTTCTCTCCCAAGCCTACATACATTTGTAAACACATTATGAACCATTTTGAGGTTTTTCTTCATCTGTGAGTCCTGAAAGACACTCCATGTAGCCACCAAAGGAGTAATATGCTGAAGCATTATGGGTTAGCCACAGACTTGTTGCAATACACAGCTTAATAAAATGGGTTAATAATCAGAACGAAGGTAGCCAATAAGAAGCCTGAGCCATCAGCCAAACAGTTTATAATTAATACAAGCCCCAGTGAATTTATTTGGAATTAAACAGTTGTGGGACCAGGCAGACCAGAAACTCTGTCTTCAGCATCTCACTTTGGAATCCTCTAACTCCTCACTTATAACTCTTCTAAACACTTGTCAGCCGCTGTCTGGCATAAAGCAAGGCTTCACGATGTCACTAAGGATATTGCTGCCATCCGGCCATTGAAGGCAGACACAGGAGATGGATGAGTGAGATCAAGGTCAAGGAGTTTTAGGTGATAAGTGGTCCTTCCTTGGGGACTACTCATGATGTATGAACTGGATTACATGGTTAAGCATCAACAGTACTCTTGGTTTAGGGTCAACAGCATTCTTCATTCAAAGAGTGGAAGGCTATAGAAGAAAAGTCTTGTTTGTTTATGCTAAAATATATACAACTCCACAATCCCCTTAACCCTTGCTCTTGAGGAGACCATTACTGGCATCTCTTAACACCCATTTCTACCACCTTATGTTATTTGTATCCATAACCAGCCTCCCACTGGGGTTTTATGATGGGAAAAATAAACTTAATATAAAAATTTTGCACATTGGTATAAAAAACCCACCAATTTTTAACCTGTTGTGGTTGCCTTTATTTCTAAAGATTTTGTGTCCTCAATGGCCCTGATTTTTATTGGGTTGCTAATACCCCTAGTTGGTATTTACTATGGAACATAGATACATTAAGAAGTGTCCAAATGACCCCCACTGGATGCCACTCACCATTTTCCTTGCTGTGCCCTGAGCAGTCAAGCAATTTCTTCTAGGTAATTTAAATCAATCATCCCAGCCATAATGGAGAACACATCTGTGCTTAGTGTTTTATGACACGAGGGACCTGAAAAAGCCAGGATGGTTAGACCTGGTAATTAGACCAATTTTGTGTCCCTAATGAAAGAGTTCCATGTCTGGGACCTAAACATCTAACTCAGCAACACCCAAAGTTTCAACACAGGATATGGGAACTTTTTGCGTGGATTACTGGGTCTCCTCATCAGAATGAGGGTGCATACTTTCACCCTGGATTTTCTGGATGCATGCACTTGCTTTTAGGAAAAACAGTATCATATTTTGGTCACTATCTCAAAAAATACATTAAATAGTACAGCTCAGGACTCAAACTTTGCACAGTTTTGTCCTAGTTAATGCTGTCTTGAGACTTTAGAAGGACAGTCCACACTAATCTAGTGTGCTACTACTTCTGGATACAGCTGGTACATGACAACAACAACAACAACAACAAAACATGAGTGTGAACCATGTGTATTGATTACCTTGAAGCAGAATTCAAAGTCAGAGCATTTTATACCATGCAGATGAATGAAGAAGCCCATAGAAGAGACTATTAGCATGAGTATGGTGTGTGGGGAGGTAGAATGTTTAGTGTTAACTGTCACTTGACAAAATCTAGGATCACCATACCACAGCCCATGAATGGTGCTGCCCACATTCAGGTAGGTCTTTCTGCCTCTGTTAGGCCTTCTGGATTTCCCTCACAGACACACCAGAGCTGTTTCCTAGAGGATTCTAAATTCCATCAGGCTGACAATCAAGATGTATTGACCATCCATAGCATAAGAGAACATCTTCTCTATCTGGTAGGTGCATCTTTGACATTCGGGCACCAAGTTGAGTGTTCATTAGCAATTTGTCCCATAGGATGAATGTGAAGCAAAGATAACACACTTGGACAATAGTTAGTAAGGAAGAGGAGGGTGAGAATTGCCTCTAAAAGCAAGTATCTCCAGAGTGGTAGATATGTTTGATTGAGTTCTCCACATCACAGGAAGAACTCTGAATCTCAGAGGGTAAAGTGATTGCCCAGGGTGACAAGGCTAGACTGTGGGAAACTGAGGCTCAAGAACAGGGTACCTGTCTGTATGATGACCAATGACATTTACTCATTTTTTTTTGAGGAGCTACATCTCATCCTCAGCCTTTGGAGAGAAGCATGGGGCTGGTTTTGTTTGTTTGTTTGTTTGTTTGTTTTTATAAGACAGGCTACTGCTCATTGTGCACAGTGTTTAGCAATATTCCCTCCAGTGCCTTACCTATGGGTGCTGATGTGGCTGTGTCAGTCTGGACATGAGAACAGCATTATGCTGTAGTTTAGTTGCTAAGTATGGGAGTAGGGAAGGGCTGAGAGGAGTTACCACAGGGAGATCAAGAAGATTGCCAGTTTTGGGCACAGTTGTTATGTAAAAGTTGTAGTAGAGGTAATGTTGCCCAAGACTCCAAGGCAACTGTGTGCCATGGAGGGAAATCAGATCCTAACTGTATATTTTCGTTAGTGATGAAAAAAGCTTGCATAAGGAAGTCAGTTTTTGATGTGGTCATATGGGATGTCATAGAATTTCAGTTTAAAAGGGAAACAAAACAAATCAAAACTGAGTAGAGATTGTGCTCCTGTTTCCTGGAGGACAGTCATTTCTCTTTTCTGAGTGATTCATGAACATTTCACATAAAGACTCGTTTTCATTTCTGATAGTTCAGGTTCCTAAGTGATACATATCTCCAGGATCTGGGCCTCATCTTTAGTAATGCCAAGCATGCAGATGGACCACCTGGTCTGGGACACTAATGACAGGACTCTGCATCCCTGTTCCTATGCCAGCCAGACAATGACTTCCAAACAACTGAAACATGGATTAATATTATTCATTAACACTGTCTTCATGTTAAAACCCGGTAAAAAAAAAAAACAAGTCCTTAAAAAATAAGAACAATGAGATCACTTTTCCATTACAAGTAAAAGGGAGTTGTGACTGCAGAACCAAGATTGCAGATCTGCAATAGCTCCATCTTGTGGAAGAAACACAGAGATTCTTTTAGAACTTCATTTTTTTTTTTTATTTAGAGAATACTTTATTAGTTTTTGTAATCAAACCCACGTAGATAAGACCTTACATATTTAATACAGTGCATTACCCCTGTACAAATGGAAAAAAATTAAGTTCAACATTTCTAGACCAATATGGCTGTTAATTTCTGTACAATGCCAACTCAACACGGTAAACTGGGATACTTTTTTCCAAAGTTGACAGCACAGCTAAAGTTTCCAAAAATTCAAATTATATATATATATATATATATATATATATATATATATACCAATAATAGCAGTATGTTATGCATCAATAGCAGCAACAGCTTTTCCAGGTTCTGCAGTCATTTGAACAAAATTTTAGAGACATCCAGCACACTCCATTTAAAAAAAACAACAAAAAAGTAAAAAACAAAATCCCAGAAAACAGCACAGTTCTGTCACTCTTGTGGTACCTGGCACCATTTTTTTTTTAAATTAGCTTCTCAATCATCATCTGGAAGGAAACCATTCTGAGCAACATCATTAAAAACAGCTCTGATAAAGCACATCACTACTATGTATCATAAAGCAGGTCCACATATGAGTGAGTACATATCCTGTTTGTCTTTTTGTGATTGGGTTACCTCGCTCAGAATGGTTTCTTTGAGTTCCATCCATTTTCCTGCAAATTTCAAGATTCCATTGTTTTGTTTTTTTCTGTTGAGTAGTACTCCATTGTGTAAATATACCACATTTTCTCTATCCATTCTTCAGTTGAGGGGCATCTAGGCTGCTTCCAGTTTCTGGCTATTACAAATAATGCTGCTATGAACATGGTTGAACAGATGTCCTTGTTGTATGAATGTGCTTCTTTTGGGTATATGCCTAGGAGTGGAATTGCTGGATCTTGTGGTAGACTCATTCCCATTTTCTTGAGGAGTCGCCATACTGATTTCCAAAGTGGCTGTACAAGTTGGCACTCCCACCAGCAGTGGAGGAGTGTTCCTCTTTCTCCACATCATCTCCAGCATAAACTGTCATTGGTATTTTTGATTTTAGCCATAGAATTTCATTTTTTATAAAGACATCTTTAGGAGGCATTATTGAGAAATGCAATTCTTTTGTTTTTATATCCACCAGAATTCATACTTAAGACTTTTGTTGGGTTCACTATATGGCTTAGATTGTATCACATTCCAAGCTTAATAAAATCTTTAAACTACTTCTACTCTGCCATTGGAGATTAATGACGGCTGGTTCCACCTCAGGCTGACTATAATGTATCCAATGTCACAGAGCATGGTTGCAGAGACCTCAGAGACTATTGCGTTGAATTCCATGTCTAGGTAGATTTCTTAGCAAGCATATATTGATACGAAGATCATATTTAGTTGCACCAGCTTTTAGAGGGAAAAAGTGGTCTTTATTCCTTCCTTCCTTCCTTCCTTCCTTCCTTCCTTCCTTCCTTCCTTCCTTCCTTCCTTCCTTTCTTTCTTTCTTTCTTTCTTTCTTTCTTTCTTTCTTTCTTTCTTTCTTTCTTTTCTGTCACAGTATAGAAAAATGCTTCTTGCTCCTGGTACCCACTACTTGGTTTTCAACTGAAGTTTGTAATTGATTTCTGTATTTCTCATTTAATGTGTATTAATTAATGAAAAATTAAAAATATGTTTATAGTAGTTCTTTGTGATGGCTAATACTGATGATCAACTTTATAGAATTTTGAATTATTTAGGAGATGATCCTTTGGACTTGCGGTGAGGTATTATCTAGACCCTCTGAAACAATGGTTCTCAACATTCCTAATGCTGCAACCCTTCAACACAGGACCTCATGTTCTGGTGATCTTCAATCATAAAATTATTTCATCGTTCCTCCATAACTGTAATTTTGCTACTGTTATGAATTATAATGTAAATATCTGATATACAGGCTATCTGGGGGTGTGACCCACATTGAGAACCTCTGATCTAGCTTATGCTAATTGAGATATGAAGACCCACCCTAACTGTGCACAACACTATTTCCTGTGCTTGGGTCCTGGACTGCATCCTGCATGAAGAGGAAAATGCAAGCTGAGCACCAGCAACCATCACTCTCTGCGTTCTGCTGTGGTTGTCACATGACCAGCTGCTGCTACCAGGACTTTCCTGCTATGATGGGTCAAATTTCAAGCCAAAATAAACCAAACCCTGCTTCTCTTAAGTTTTTTTTTTTTTAAATCAGGGCATTTATCTCAGCAACAAGAAAAGCAACCAAGACATTCTCTTATTATTAAACACTGATATTACTAAACATTGATGCACATACCTAGTAGACCTTGTGAATCCATAGTTTTTATACTAAAAGTCATTCAAAGTAAGCACAATGGTAAATTCTCATAATCCCAGCACTCAAGAGGCTGGGCCAGGGGAATATCTAGGTCAAGGCTAGCCTGGTCTACGTATTTGAGAAAATAATTCACATTGAAACAGATTTTCTCTTGAAAGCTTAACATAACTGGCTGTGTTAGCAGAAAGATACATGGGTCTTGTGTAGCTTTTCTTCTCAGGTAGCAAGAGGACTCCAAATTGGTAATAGCCTTGGAATAGCTGAAGAAGATAAACAAGGTCAGAATAGCTGGAATATTCTAAATGAGAGAAAACATACTACGCAAGTGGTTTGTAGAAGCCCAAACTGTGGGTTATCACCACATAGGGACTTATCTTTGTTCTCCTTATATCAGAGATCTCAGTAAGAACACAAAGCAAGAATATACAGAGTGTAGACTGACCTTAAGTCTGTGTACCAATGGTTTATTCTGCTGAACAGAATATCAACACCCAAATCAACAAAGAACTAAATAATTTACCCAACCTAGCATTTCCCAATGGAGCTAGGATATGAACCCACGCCCTCATGCCCCTATGTTGCACACTCTGCTAATCCTTCAAGTTCAGTAACAATAGTTCTTGGTAATTTTGTGGAAAGCTCTTCAAGTTTGTTATTTTCTTTTTTTCTCCATTTTTATTTGAATTAGAAACAAGATGGTTTTACATGTCAATCCCAGTTCCCTGCCCCTCCCCTCCTCTCCTGCCCCCACAACTAAAACCCTACCTATCCCATACCGTTTCTGCTCCCCAGGGAGGGTAAGGCCTTCTTTAGGGGGTCTTCAGAGACTGTCATATCTTTTGGGATAGGGCCTAGGCCCACCCCCTGTGTCTAGGATCAAGGAGTATCCCTCTATGTGGAATGGGCCCCCATAGTCCATTCCTATGCTAGGGTAAGTACTGAACTACTTTGAGAGGCTCCATAGATTTCTGAGGTCTCCTCACCAACACCCACGTTCATGGGGTCTGGATCAGTCCCATGATGATTTCCTAGCCATCAGTCTGGGGACCAAGAGCTCTCCCTTGTTCAGGTCAGCTGTTTCTGTGGGTTTCACCAGCCTGGTCTGGACCCCTTTGCTCATAACTCCTCCTCTGCAACTGAATTCCAGTTCAGTTTAGTGTTTAGCTGTGGGTGTCGACATCTACTTCCACCAGCGACTGGATGAAGGCTATAGGATGGCATATGAGTTAGTCATCAATGCCATTATCAGAGGAGGGCACTTAAGGTAGCTTCGCTTCTCTTTCTTAGATTGTTAGTTGGTGTCATCTTTGTAGCTCTCCAGACATTTCCCTAGTGCCTGATTTCTCTTTAAACCTATAATGTCTTCCTCTATTTTGGTATCTCTTATTTTGCTCTCCTCTATTCTTCCCCCAATTCAAACTTCCTGTTCCCTCATGTCCTCCTCACCCCTCTGCTTTTTTCATTTTTTTTATTTTTTATTTCTAATCTACACCTGACTCAAAATTTCTCCTTCCTCATGACCTCTGCAGTCTTCCATTTCTTCCTTTCTCACTCTTGTAGCTTCCTCCCCCCCTTCCCAAGTTCTCAATTTGCTCAGGGGATGGTGACCCTTTCCCCTTCTCCAGGGGACAAAGTTTGTCTCTTTTAGGGTTTTCTTTGTTTACTAGTATCTCTGGGAGTGTGGATTGTAGGATGGTAATCCTTACTCTATGTCAAAACCCACATATGAGTGAGTACATATCCTGTTTGTCTTTTTGTGATTGGGTTACCTCGCTCAGAATGGTTTCTTTGAGTTCCATCCATTTTCCTGCAAATTTCAAGATTCCATTGTTTTGTTTTTTTTTTCTGTTGAGTAGTACTCCATTGTGTAAATATACCACATTTTCTCTATCCATTCTTCAGTTGAGTGGCATCTAGGCTGCTTCCAGTTTCTGGCTATTACAAATAATGCTGCTATGAACATGGTTGAACAGATGTCCTTGTTGTATGAATGTGCTTATTTTGGGTATATGCCTAGGAGTGGAATTGCTGGATCTTGTGGTAGACTCATTCCCATTTTCTTGAGGAGTCACCATACTGATTTCCAAAGTGGCTGTACAAGTTGGCACTCCCACCAGCAGTGGAGGAGTGTTCCTCTTTCTCCACATCCTCTCCAGCATAAACTGTCATTGGTGTTTTTGATTTTAGCCATTCTGACAGGAGTAAGATGGTATCTCAGAGTTGTTTTGATTTGCATTTCCCTGATGACTAAGGATGTTGAACACTTTCTTATGTGTCTTTCAGCCATTTTAGATTGCTCTATTGAGAATTGTCTATTTTGTTCTGTACCCCATTTTTTAATTGGATTGTTTGGTGTTTTGCAGAATAGCTTCTTGAGTTCTTTGAATATTTTGGAGATCAGCCTTCTGTCAGATGTGGGCTTGGTGAATATCTTTTCCCAGTCTGTGGGCTGTCATTTTTCTTGCTGACTATGTCCTTTGCCTTACAGAAGCTTCTCAGTTTCAGGAGGTCCCATTTATTAACTGTGGATCTCAGTGTCTGTGCTACTGGTGTTATGTCTAGGAAGTGATCTCCTGTACCACGTCGTTCAACGGTATTTCCCACTTTCTCTTCCAATAAGTTCAGTGTGGCTGGATGTATGTTGAAGTCTTTGATCCATTTTGACTCAAGTTTTGTGCATGGCGATAGACATGAATCTATCTGCAGTCTTCTACATACCAGCATCCAGTTATGCCAGCACCATTTGTTGAAGATGATTTCTTTATTCCATTGTATAGCTTTAGCTTCTTTGTCAAAAATCAGATGTTCATAGGTGTGTGGGTTAATGGGTTAATATCAGGGTTTTCCAGTTCAATTCCATTGGTCAACCTGTCTATTTTTGTGCCAATACCAAGTTTCTGTTTCAAGGACTATAGCTCTATAATAGAGTTGAAGTCAGGGATGGTGATACCTCTGGAAGTTCCTTTATTGTACAGGGTTGTTTTGGCTATCATGGATCTTTTGTTTTTCCATATAAAGTTGAGAATTGTTCTTTCAAGATATTTGAAGAATTGTTCTGGGATTTTGATGGGGATTTCACTGAATCTGTAGATTGCTTCTGGCAAGATTGCCATTTTTACTGTGTTGATCCTACCTATCCAAGAACATGGGACATTCTTCCATTTTCTAGTATCTTCTGTAATTTCTTTGTTTAAAGACTCAAAATTGTTACCATACAGGTCTTTCACTTTTTTGGTTAATGCTATCCCAAGGTATTTTATGTTGTTTGTGGCAATTATAAAAGGTGATTATTCTCTGAATTCTTTTCCACACATTTATCATCTGTATATAGTAGAGCTACTGGTATTTTTTTAGTTAATCTTGTATCCTGTCACTTTGCTGTATGTGCTTATCAGCTGTTTTTCAGGTCACTCATGTAGACTATCATATCATCTGCAAATAGTGAGAGTTTGACTTCTTCCTTTCGGATTTGTAGTCCCTCGATCTCCTTTTGTTGTCTTATTGCTCTAGCTAGAACTTCAAGGACAAATATTGAAGAGGTATGGAGAGAGTGGACAGCCTTGTCTTTTTCCTGATTTTAGGGGAGTCATGTTGAGTTTCTCTCCATTTAGTTTGATGTTAGCTGTTGGCTTGTTGTATATTGCTTTTATTATGTTTAGGTAAGTTCATGTTATCCCTGATCTCTCCAAGACTTTTATTATGAAGTGGTTTTGGATTTTGTCAAAGGCTTTTTCAGCACATTTAGTGAGATGATCATGTGGTTTTTCTTTCACAGTCTGTTTATATGGTGGATTACATTGATAGATTTTTGTATGTTGAACCATCCTTGCACCCCTGGGATGAAGCCTACTTGATCATGGTGGATGATTTTTTTCTGATGTGTTCTTGGATTCAATTTGCCAATATTTTATTGAGTATTGTTTACATCAATGTTCACTAGGGAGATTGGTTTGTAGTTCTCTTTCTTAGTTGTGTCTTTGTGTGGCTTGGGTACCATGGCTATTGAAGCCTTGAAAAAAGAGTTTGGCAATGACCCTTCTGCTTTTATTGTGTGGAACAATTTGAGGAGTACTCATGTTAGCTCTTCTTTGAATATTTGGTAGAATTCTGCCCTGAAACCACCTGGAACTGGAATTTTTTTCGTTTGGGAGACTTTTGATGCCCTCTTCTATTTCATTAGGGGTTGTAGGTCTATTTAAATTGCTTATCTCTTTTTGATTTAATTTTGGTAAGTGATACCTATCCAAAAAATTGTCCATTTACTTTAAATTTTTCAATTTTGTTGAGTGCAGGTTTTCAAAGTATAATCTGATGATTCTCTGGCTTTCCCCAGTGCCCATTGTTATGTCCCCCTTTTTATTTCTGATTTTGTTAATTTGCATATTCCCTGTGTCTTTTGGTTATTTTGGACAAAGGTCTGTCTATCTTGTTTATTTTCTTGAAAAACCAACTCTTTGTTTCATTGATTCTTTGTATTGTTTTCTTTCTTTCTACCTTATTGATTTCAGTCTTCAATTTGTTTATTTCCTGGTATCTACTCCTCTGTGGTGAGTTTGATTCTTTTTTTTCCAGAGCTTTCAGTGGTTCTGTTAAGTCTATAGTGTGACTATTCTCCAGTTTCTTCATGTGGGCACTTAATTCTATGAACTTTTCTATTAGCACTGCTTTCAAAGTGTCCCATAAGTTTGGGTATGTTGTGTCTTCATTTTCATTGAATTCTAGGAAGTCTGTAATTTCTTTCTTTATTTCCTCCTTGATCCAGGAGTGATGCAATTGAGCATTGATCAATTTTCATGAGTTTGTATGGTATGCAATTTGTGTTGTTGTTGAATTCTAACTTTAAATCATGGTGACCCCATAAGATACAGGGGGTATTCCATTTTTTTTGTATCTGTTGAGGTTTGCTTTGTTGTAGAGTATGTGGTCACTTTTAGAGCAGGTTCTATGTGGTGCCGAGAAGAAGTTATATTCTTTTGTGTTTGGATGGAATGTTCTACAGATAACTGTTAAACCCAATTGAATCATAACTTCTGTTCGTTCCTTAATTTCTTTACTAAGTTTCTGTGAGGGTTGGGTGTTGAAGTCTCTCACTACAAGTGTGTAAGGTTTTATGTTTGATTTGCATTTTAGTAATGCTTCTTTTATGAATATAATTGCCTTTGTAATTGTGACATAGATGTTAAGAATTTTGACTTCATCTTGATAGTTTTTCCTGTGATGAAAATGAATAGACCTTTCTCATCTCTTTTGATTAATTTTAGTTTGAAGTCATCACCACCAACAAATCTAAAACTAACATGAATCAACAATTAATGGTCATTAATATCCCTTAAAATGGCCTTAATTCACCTATAAATAGACACAGGCTAATATATACGGAGACAGAATCTATCATTATGCTGCATACAATTTCAAAGACAGACGTTACCTCAGAGTAAAGTGTTTGGGAAATACTTTCCAATCAAATGGACCTAAGAAACAAGTTGGTATAGCTATACTAATATCTATCAAATGAGACTTCAAACTAAAATTAATCAAAAGAGATGAAGAAGGTCATTTCATATTCATCACAGGAAGAATCCATCAAGGGAAGTAATTTTTTTACTCATCCATTTGACCACTAAGATGCATTTCTGGTTCTGAAGTTGTCCTTGGATCTCCACATGTGCTCTGTAGTATACTTGCCTGTACCACACACATATAAGTAAACAAATAAATGCATTTAAAAATAAATAAATAAAAGGGTACATTTTAGATTTCTGACTACCAGAACTATGAGAGGATAGATGTATGATATGTAAAGGCACAACATTTGGGATGAATGTTCACAGCAGCCTGGGAGCTGGTATGGGATGGATAACTTCTTGTGTGCTCCATCCCTTCCTAGTCATCTCCCAAAGCAATTTAATTCACCCCTGGCATTCTCTCCACCAACCTTCTTCCATCTTAGAGGAGAGTTCACTGTTCTCCTCTGGTCATAATGTTCTCTTACATCTGGGACCCATGAATATATTCTGTCATGAATGTGAGCATGGTGGTATGCTCCTCTGTAGTCTGTAACTCATGGTAGATTGTCCTAAGTTAGAGAGTGTCTTATGGTTTCTATTTCTGTGAAGAGACACCATGACCATGCCAACTCTTATAATTAAAACATTTAATTGGATGCCTTACAGTTTCAGAGGTTTAGTTTATTATCAATATAGCAGGACATAGTACATGCAGGTAGACATGGTGCCAGATAAGGAGCTGAGAATCTGCACATCTTGATTTTCAGGCAACAGGAAGTGAACTGAGATACTGGGCTTGCCTTGAGTATATATGTGACTTTAAAGCCTACCTCCATAGTGACAAAATTCCTTCAATAAGGCCATTCCTACCCCAACAAAGCCATATCTCCTAATAGTGCCACTCTCTGTGAGCTTATGGGGACCAATTGCATTCAAACTACCACAGAGAATTCCTCTCTTTCTGTTTCTAGTCAGACTAAGTTGTGCTGACAAGCTTAACACTCTGTATCTTTTATTGTAAATGGCTTGAGCATTTCTTAATGAGTCTCATGAAGGAAATGCTTGGCCTAGCAGGCCTGAGATGCCCAATCTTATAAAAACTTCCTGGAGGGGTGATGGATATTGCCTTTTGACGACTGTTCCCATCACTCCCAGAATGTGAACGAGGGCTCCTGTGAATGAACTGTACAGATGACGTGCTTCCATTGAGCACCTGCTGCCTTCTGAGTATATAGCATTTGGCATGTGGTAGGTAGAGCCTAGAGTAGCATCACTATTGAGAACCTCAGACATCAAATCTCTAATATGCCTTCACATGAGAAGACATCCACATGTGCTATGGGAATCAGGTAGACCTCAAGTGCCTTTCCTAGGGAAAGATCTAGTTCCTATGCTGTGCTTTGGGCTTTTTCTCATGGTTGATTTACCTTCGATGGATTCACTGTAGTAACACAGCTTTAAGTAACAGTATCAGCTGAGCCACACTGCTAAATTGTCTTGGGGGAGGATGTACATTTCTGTTAAGTGGTAATCACAAGGGAGACTATATTTAGGGCTTTAGGTATCACAGCCTGCACCACTCATGCCGGGTCCTCATTTACTTCCAGCAGAGCAGCACTGCTGACTCTTAAGGAGACAGGCCTGGACCTTTGGTGGGGGCATTGTAATTGGAGAGGATCCATTGAGGTGTTCTCTGTGTTTCAGGATCGACCTGAAAAGGAAAGAGAGATGGTGTTCCACCCATTACATGATAAACAAGGCATGTACATTCATGCTTACATGGCTCTTCTGCCCTAAAATGCTCTTTTCTGTCTAGAATCATCACTGACAGGGTAAGTGCTTTGCTGTCTTCCTCATGTTTAGAACCAATTTTTGGTTCCACAAAAGGTTGAGGCTTGGGCCAAGGCCTGAGTTAGGGAATTCATTGGTCACCTATAGATCAAGTACTCCTGCAGAGCTCGAAAGTCATAGGGGTGAGACTGTGAAGATTATGGGGAGAGGGGATGACACCAGGGATCTGGGAGCACAGTGAGGTTTCCTGCAGGTTACTCAGAGCATCCTTGATTTGCAATCATCTCCTTATAAAAATAATTTAAAATTGCATTGATGCATTAGAAGCTCATGAGAGTGCACACAGACATGAAATGTTGGATGAAAGTGGATGGATTTTTGCATCTGTTCTTTGCAACTCATTATCCTATCCCCCGCACGTTCAACAAATTAAACCCTGGCTTGTTTCCATCTCATTAGGGGTCAATTTGCATGAATTATAGGTTTGCATTATTCAGGATTTGTGTTCAATTACAAGAGTTGCATCAAGAAAAGAAAATGAGAATCAATCGGCAGAAGTAGCCCTCACTGTCATGCTCTGTGTGCTGTTGCTTTCAATACTGCTTTTGGTAGCAAAGTATGGAAAATATTTTAAGCATAAAAGCTGCCTAGTGAGGCTAGAGAGATGGCTCCATCAGTAAAATGCTTGCTGTGTGCACATGAAGACTTGGGTTAGGGTTTCCGACATCCAGAAAAATAGCTGCTCTGTGGTATCATCTGCAATAATAGAGCTGAGGAAGCAGAAGACAGGACAATACCTAGAGTTTGAGGGCTAGCTATTCTAGCTGTGCATGTGAGCTCTAGGTTCAGTGAGAAACACTATTTGAAAAATTAATGTAGAGAACCACAGGGGAAGACCTATCATTGACCTCTGGCCTCCTCATGCATACTTGCTCTTACACACACACACACACACACACACACACACACACAGAGAGAGAGAGAGAGAGAGAGAGAGAGAGAGAGAGAGAGAGAGAGAGAGAGAGAAGAGAGAGAGAGCTTAAAGCTTTAACTGAATTCTTAGTCTTCTTCATGATGTAACCTTCCAACTTCCTTCTGTAACGTTGGATAATTTCCACCTCTGGGGCCCAACCAGCTGCCTCATCTTCAGTGGGAAAAAGGAAGTGGGTAGGAAACAGAAAAGCACTTCCCAGTTTTCTGGATGCCTGGCTCTGCTCTGTGGCAAATACTGCTGTGGTTCATCTTATCTCCACAAGACCACAGAGTACAGTAGTACATACAAAAACAAGTGAGACTTGCACTAAGAAAGCAGTGACTTTTTCCCCAGCCCCTAGACAGTGTGACAGAAGTGACCCAATTGAACCCATGCCTGTCTGCTTGCAACTAAATCTTTGATCTTGGTTGTAAGAGAGGAACTGGTATATCTCATTCTTGGGCATTTAGCCCCCTTTTATCACTTATTGTCTTGATTCTTCTTCTCCTTTGTCTTCTTTATGTCAAATATCAATCACCCTTTTATTTCCAGAGTTTTCCTCATCAGTGAGGGGGCTGTTAATCATCTGTCCTGCTCTGTGGACCTCCTATGAAATTACTCCTGATTAACTTTCTGCTGAGCTAAGTTTCTTTTTTTTTCACTGTTGATGAAAGCAAAATCCAAGGAGGGAAAGTGAACTTCAAGTTCACGCAGCATCTCAGGCATCAGCTGGGGAGGTTTGCTCACAACACTGGCTCCTTAGTCATCTTTCCTGTCTCATTTCTCACTTTGACCTGCATAGATGATGCAGCCAGATGCTTACTACTTCAGATGATGTCCACAGAGGGATGAGGATAGACCCTCAAGAGATCTCAAGTGCCATCAATTGGCTGTAATACCAAGTGTAGCCATCTGGATGTGGTGCTAAAGTGGGCAAGCTTTGTGTCTGTATTGCCTTATTAACATACGTGTCTGGGATCTAATGCTCTGCACTCCTTCCCTAATTGTTTTCAAAAAAGTTTATTATTTTCAGTTCATATGAATCTATTTTCTTGTGAGGAAAAAAATCAAGAATGAAACCAACATTGTTTTAATGAGAGGTTCATTTATCTTATTCATTTGAGTCACAGACACATAATTTTTGTGAACTTTCCCAAACATTGGTTTCTGTCTTTGTAACAAGACCTGCATATTTTATAAACAGCAGTGCTCACACATGGGATCTACACACATGCAATGCTGAGACTCTCCAACTCCAGATGTTGAGGCCCTAACTCCTAGTACTTCAGAATGTGACTGTACTCAGGGACAGTGCTTAGAGGAGATAGCTTCAGTTCAACTGAGGTTGTGTGCATGAACTTCAGTCCAACCTGGGGTCCTTACAGGAAGAGGAAATTTAGATGGGGACAAATATGAAAGGAAGGCCATGTAAAGATATGGGGAAAGAGATCATGGCCATCCACAGCCACAGAGAGAGGACACTGAAGTCACTACCCCTTGGTTAACAGCCTGTGGATGATCAGAAAACAAATGCCTGTTAACTAATCTGCTCAGGGTGTGGAACTTTGGTTGGCTACCCTAGAGGAGCAGTATACTGTTCTCTGAAAACAAGATGTGTCATGGCATAATTGTTTTTCTGAAGCTTGCTTTTCAAAAGCCACGCTATTGAGTTACCATTGAGACACAGAGAGGTTGTGTGTCTTGAAGGCATACAGTCATATGAGTTTGGGATTATATTACAATGAGGACAGTAAGTATGCCTACTGTTTCTAAAGTTCCCTTTGTGGGCTAGTGTGTGTGTGTGTGTGTGTGTGTGTGTGTGTGTGTGTGTGTGTATTTGTGTGTGATAAGAACACTTAACATATGACCCATCCTTATGCACACATAATGCAGTGTTGCTAACCACAGGTTCTTTGTCACACAGCAGCTCTCCAGAATGTGTTTATCTTACATAACTATAATTTTATACCAATTGAACAACTCGATCCACACTGAACTCTCCCCTAGACCCTGGAAACCATCATTCAATTTTCTGCTTCAGTGAGTTGACCCTTTGAAGCTGGCTGTATTCATTTGCATTCTCAGAGGCACCAATGGTAGGGCATAAAAATCTATTGCTGTGCCATCCTTTTTAGAGCTTGAGTGTGTTTATATTGTGCTACAGCTTCCATTGTGCAAATGGACACTTCGAGCATGCCAGACAATGTGTTGGTTTTTCATCTATAATTGTTCTCTGAGTTTGTCTACATAGACCAGATGGCAA
Organism: Cricetulus griseus; assembly: GCF_003668045.3. NCBI lineage: Eukaryota > Metazoa > Chordata > Mammalia > Rodentia > Cricetidae > Cricetulus > Cricetulus griseus. Next base: position 370,070,759 of record NC_048595.1, on the reverse strand, counting down.
GAGTTGGGAATTTTGAAACCAAAATTTGCTACTATGGATTAAGCTGTAGACTTTCCAGAATTCGTTTGCTGAAGACCTGACCCCAAAGTGATTTTATTTGGAGTTGGGGCGTTTTAGGAGGTGGTTAAAGTCAAATGAAGTATCTTTACAAGAAGTGGAGAGGCAGAGACAGTGAAAGAGTCAGCACAAGAAAGAGAGCAAGAGAATAAGCAAGTTAGGGAGAGGGGGAGGGATGAAGAGACAGGGCTAGAGAGGGTGAGAGGGAGGAAGAGAGGGAGAGATTGAGGGAGGGAGATAGAGGGATGGAAAGGAAAGGAGAGAGAAGGAGGGAGGGAGGGGAAGAGGGAGGGAAATGGAGAGAGGGAGGAAGAGAGGGAGGGTGAAAGGAGAGAAAGAGGGATGGAGAGAGAGGGTGGAGTGATGGAGAGAGGGTGATGGAGAGGGGAGGAAGAGAGGTAGAGAGGAGAGGGAGGAAAAGTGGGAGAGGGAGGGATGGAGAGGAAGGGAAAAAAGAGATGGAGGGAGAGAGAGAATCCATAGTTGAGGGCACCTAGTCTAACATTGTGAGACAACAGTTTGAACTGAGGTACTGGCACTCATCCCAACAACATGAGGCAAGTTATGGGGTTTGTCACCTGTGGAACAGAATAAAGGTACCACATTACATTACTTTTGTGAACTGATGTGCATTGGAAATTGTAGAAGCTCCTGGAGCTTGGGAGGTGTGCAAAGTAAACTAATGACCATTTCTCTTGCACTAGGAGGAAATCATCCCCATCCATCCCAACGTAAGCCTGGAAAGAAGAAATACATACAAAAATTGTCTTGCATCATTCAGTGCACCTTGTGTGGAGATCAGTATATTTAATAGGTCAGTAATATTTGAGTCTATTCTAGCACCTTTATATGGTTGTTCAGGCCCCTTCACTTGCTGAGATCCCAGGGCAAGCACAAGCATTCTTATTGCCACCCTTCTGCTCTCCTCACAAAACTCTAAACCTGTAGAGAAAGGAAGACCCCCTTTCTCCTAATATGACTAAGAAACAGCACTACCATGGCTAGACTTTAAAGATGTGATCAACTGACCCTATGACAACCCTTGGTATGGTCCCATCGTCACAGTGCCTCCCCTTGGCCCACTGTTCCCCCACTATCTTAACTTCCCCTCCAACTTGTGTCAGCCTTCCTCATCCTCACTGTCAGGAGATGCTGCAACTTTAGATCAAAACTGGGCATAATTTAAATAACAAAAGGTAGTATTATCATGCTTGTATTTCCATGCCTTCCCACCTACCAGCATCTGAGCTGGCCTACTGTCTTCTTTTCTAACTACCACAGGCAAATGCCTTCTTGAACAGCTCAGCATCCAGTCTCCTCTACTTGGGTACATGGTTACAGTGGTTTTTCATATTCCCATATCCTTATTTTCCCCAAAGCAGTATCTTGTTCTCACAAGTAGGGGAATGTGAAGATTTCTTCACCTCAGGACAGTTGCTCCCTGTCTTTGCCAAATGCTCCCTTTCCTGCTCCTGGCTACAGCTAAGCTCCTTAAAATAGTTGCCTACTCTTGCCTTTTCAGAATCCCCCACCTCCTGCCAAACACATTCTGAGCATCTGTTCACCATCAGTCTCTGAGGAAAATGTTCTTGATAAAAATCTACCTTTCTTCCACACTTTGAAACTCTGTGGCCATTTCTCAGGCCCTTCTTAACTGCAGGTAGCTCCTAAAACAACTGACATCATTCTCCTTCTAACCATTCTTTAAAAACGTTTCTTTCAAGACAGTACACAGATTATTCAGGGTCCTGGCAGATCTGAGTGGAATCCTGCACAGAGATTTTAGAAGAGAAATGGCAGTAGCTGTGCTGTTTGGAAAGGAGTCAGGGAAAAGAGATGCTGTTCTGTGCATAGAATAACAACCCTAAGAAGTCCTAAGCACTCCTGGACCAGAGTGGTGACATTGCTGGAACCTAAATGAGACCTGAAGCACAGGAGAGGTGTCTCTGGAGGGACAAAAGTATGATTGCCATGCCATGAGGCTACATCTTTCATAACTGTGATCAGACTCCAAACAAAGTCCAGGAGCTGAAGGAAAGGGACAACTGTCCAGGGAAATTCAGTTTGAGAAAGGGTGGAGAACGTGTCACAGCCACTCTGTCATTCCTGCCTTCTTTCATGTTCCTGATGCCCCATCATGTGTCTCCTGGACTGCAAGAGCTCTGCTCATACCTCTGTCTCTTCTTGATGAACCACTCAGTCTCCAGTCTTCTTTCCGTTCTGTTTGGTGGTTATCTATATTTATACCCTCTTGTTTTTCCTCTGAATCCCCCCTTATGTATTCTGATACCTGTTCCACATCCGATTTTGTTAGGACCAGACACCTCTATATAACTCATCTAAAATTAAACTAGGAAGAACCAACCCAACCTCCTCCTGCTTCCATCATTTTCACCTCAGCTAACGAGACTTGATGCTTCTAGTTGCTTCTAGATCTTTGAGATCAGATGAGCTTATCCTGTCTCACACCTATCAAATATCCAATTTTTGACCTAATAGTATTTTCTCTATTTTGAAAGTAGTTTTTAGAAATCAGATTCTGTTCATGGATCTACTGATAGCCCCTTGGCCAAGCTACTGTTACCAACTGAACAGACAATGACAGTAGTCTTAGCACTGGATGCTTCTGTACGCTCCCCCAAACCTGTGATTTCAGACTGAAGCCCCCATTCCCTAGGGCACTGGAAATGTTAGTGGCTGAAGGCTTCCAGTCCAGGAGCTGAAGGAAAGCTCCTAGGCAAAATCACATGTGTGTCTTGCAATAAGCAAGCACCAGTGACAGCCCAAAGTAGGACTGTGTTTTTCAGAAGCCTTGCAGCTTCAGGTCTGCAGGTTCAAGTGAGGCCTTTTCAACCACATCTCTCTTAAAATCACCCTTCTGCAGCTTCTTGCCGTTTTGTCTTCCCACATACATCCTTCCCCTCTAGTAAAATCCCCAGGCAAGTTCCTACATGCAAAATCCTCATTTCAAGATATATTAGGGACCCAGATCCAAGACAGCCTCCCGTTGACCTCCAATATATCTTCTTACTCAGGCAAGAAAGCAGCATGGCAGTCCCCCAAAATGTTAAAGATAGAATTACCCCAGAAGCATCTGTACTTCTAGCTATTTGAACAGAAAGAATGGAAATTAATCAGGATCTTGAAAGATGTTTGCATGTTCATGTTTACTGCAGCATTTTCACGGTAGCCCCACAGTGGGCAAGATGGTAGACAGTGTTGGGATATCGACATGATTGAACATGAAAGAAGGAAGGAGGGGTTAGAAAGGTGCCTCAGTGGGTTGATGCCATGTGCTGCTGTTTCAGAGGACTTGTGTTCAGTCCCCATGCTTATATCTTTATGTTAGCTTCAGGGAACCAGGCGTCCTCTGGTTTCACAGACACCCACACTCATGTGCACAAACCCCCACCCTCAAATACCACATAAATAAAAAAATAAATGTTTTTTTTAAAGAAAGGAATTTCTGATAGATGTTCAAATATTGATAAACTTTGAGAGCATTTTGCTAATGGGAAATAAACTCACAGAAGGATGAATACTGTTTGGCTCCATTTATTTGAGATCTGGAAGGAGTCAAATTAATAGACGATGGTCCTAGGATATGTAGTGATATTTTGTTTGCAATCTAACAAATAAAGCTTGCCTGAAGGTCAGAAAAGCAAAGCAATCAAGCCACTAGAGAGCTCTTACCTCTACCAAAGCACAGACTAAGCGGGGGGAGTGGGGAAGAGTGGCGATCCTGTCGTCAGCGTGACTGCAAACTGCAATGCTCTCAACCAAACCTCAGACTGCCCTCAGACTGCAGTGAGCTCCTGCCGTGTGTTCTTCTCTAGTGATGGAGTTAAAGGAATGCCATCCCAAGTGTTGGGATCAAAGGTGTGAGCTGTTTCTCTTTTAGACTGATTCACTCTCATGTAGCTGAGGGTCTCCTTGAACTCACAGAGATCCATCTGCATCTATCTCCTCAGTGCTGGGATTAACGATGTGGCCATCACAGCCTATTCTCTATGGCTAACTAGTGGCTTAGGTATATGGCTAACTAATGGCTTAGTGTGTGTGTGGCTAACTAGTGGCTTAGCTCTGCACTCTGATCTTCAGGCAAGTTTTACTTGTTAGATTACAAACAAAATATCACTACACTTCTCTGTTTTGTCTAAAGTAAAAAAGAAGACTACAACTAATATAGGAAAAACTATATATACTATAATTACAATAACTGTATACAATAAGGATATAGGCTGCCTGGCACTGTGCAGCACAGCCTGGAGCCAGTGTGTGATGGGGAAGGTTTCAATTTGGGAAGATGAGGAGTTCAGTAGATGAATGGTGGTGATAACTGTACCATCTTGCAAATATACATTCATGACAAAGGTCAATACATCCAAACATGGTTAAGGTAGTAAGTTTCATGGTGTGTGTGTGTGTGTGTGTGTGTGTGTGTGTGTGTGTGCGTGTGCGTGCGCACTTGCACGCACTTGTGTACAGACATGCAGACCAGACATGCTCTCTATTGTTGTGAGATGTGGTCTCTCACTGACCCTGGAGGTCACTGACTCAGCAAGCTCTGGGGATTTGCCAGTCTCTATGGCTCCAATGCTGGGATTATAAACCTAAGCAATCACACCTATTTTATGTGGGTGCCTGGCAAGCATTTCACCCAGTGAACCATACACAGTATCTCTCTTGGTGTGTTTGATCACAAATTTAAAAGTGACTCTTTCAAGTCTCTCCTGTGTGCAGTCATCTCAGTGTCTTCATTTTGGTTAGGATAAGGCTAGGGACCTTGGTGATCTGGTCTAATTTGCTGTGTACCCCTATTTATTCCTGGAAACAGGGGTCTCCCTGAAGTTCTAAACATGGTAGACCCTGCATAGGAGATTTGCTGTTCTCTGCTTCTAATACACTATTTCAATATATAGAGTACATAGGGTTTTTGCCTGCAAGTATGTGTGTGTACCACATGTATGCAGTTCCCATAAAAGCCAGAAGAGTGTGTTTGATCCTCTAGGACTACAAGCAACCATGTTGGTGCTGGGAACTGAACATTGACCTCCTGGAAGAGCAGCCAGGGTTTTCAACCACGGAACCACCACTCCAACATACCCTACACACTTCTTGCATAACTCCCTCCTCACCACCCTCAAGCCCTTGGACAAACCTTCTCTGTGCTTGTCTTTCTAGTCTCTATAGTTTGCTGCAGCTTCTTCCCCACCCCTGGTTGCTCTCCAGAAGCCAGCTATGGTGTCTGATTCTAGACACCCTATGGGAAAACAATTGTTTGGCTTCCTTCTCTGTATTTAGCATACTTGGAACTTTTAAAAATGCTTTAGAAATTTACTCTAATGTAGGAAGGGCTTAGATGTTTCTGCTTCAGGGATAGCCCTACTAAGGACAACCATTTTTTATCCTGGTCTGAACACACTCTTTGATTTTAGTTCACAGAACTTGAAGAACATAGCTTAGGATGTTCTTATCCCTCATTCTCATGCATTGAGACTCAATTCCAGTGAAGAGAAGCAGCAAATAGACTCATGAAGACCACGGCTAGAACATGGCAGAGGTTCCAACACAATGATCTAAGCCATCTCAGCAATGTCGAGGCAAGTAGGCAGTGGCAAGTTTTGATGAGCCATGATGGAGAACTTCCATTGCCACCTCTGGGCCAGGGCTGCACCACAAATTTCATTTATCCAAGTATTCATAGAACATGGATGCTAGAAAGTGACTTCTTAGGAATAACCCTCCATGTCTCAGAAACCAAAATTCCATTGAAGGAATTTTTGCTGACGACTGCACCGTGATTTTGACTTATGATGTGCCTCCCTAGCCATGGGCAGAGGGAGAGAAGAGGATGAATTATTTAACTCTAAGTTATTGGGCCATTCATCAAAATGAATATAGGTCCATGATACATTATGCATTTCAGCTTATTCTGTGAAAAGTTGTTAATGGATTTTCCTTGACTTGGAGAATTTAAGCTCTGCTGCCTCCCATACTCAGCCCATGTCTTTAAACTGACTTGTGGGTCTTTAGCACACAGCTTCTGACCCATGCAGATGTGATCACACTGTGTGTTAGACTGGATCCTTTCAGAGCACAAATCCTTTCAACTATACACTGTGATGGAGTCTTCCTCTTTACTCCAAATAAATGTGGCCACTTTTTACTCTCAAATTAAGATAGAGGGGAAATTAACCCTTTGGGTTTTTTGTTTTGTTTTTACTAATGAAGGCAATCAACTTAATTTATCAATGTTTCAGACTTTTTTGTTCAGTCCATATGATGAACAAGGAAAATGAAGATACCCACCAAACCCATCAGATCCAAAGCATCTCTCTTCTCCCAGGAATCCTTCTCCCTTTCCCTCATCAGCAGATTCCTAGGCAACGGCTCATCTGCTTTCTGTCATTCCACATACTGAATTTTTAAAGTGGAAAGTATGCAGTATGGACTAGTTTTGTTTGTCTTTTTTCACTTGGCATAAGTATTTTGAAATTCATCCATATCTTGGTGTGTAACAATGGTTAGTTTATCTTATTCTGAGTTATAGTTCAATGTTTGGCTATACAAAATTTGTCTATCATCAAGGTTTTGGTGGATGAATGGGCCATTTCCAGCATGTGTTTAATTACAAATAAGGTGACTCAGTCTCCTTTATAATTCCATTACTGCTACCTGCACCCATGCACACAAATTAAAATATAGGGTTCCCTACCTGGAAAGAAGCATACTTTATTTGTTTTTCTGAATCTATTATATTTTATTTAATAATTTTTAGGTTTTTTCTCTTTTTTTTTTCTGAAGAAAATTTCATTGCATATATGCACTATATTATACACATCCAGGAGAGGTTTAGCTGAATCCATTAGTTTTATTTTTAATTTTTTGAGGAATGGCAATATTGATTTGCATTGTGTCTGCATTGGTTTATGTCTCAACTAATAGTGGGTAAGGGCCATTCTTTGTCCACAGCTTCTCAAGCATTTATTGTTCTTTGTTGTGTTTACCATGGCCATTCTGGCTGAGATGAGAACTCTCACAGCAGTTTTAATTTGCATTTCCCTGATGCTTAAGAATGTTTAACACTTGTTTAAAGTGGTTATTGAACATTTGTGTTTCTTATTTCAAGAATTTTCTGTTGGGTGGGCTGGAAAGATGACTTAATGGACAAAAGCACTTACCACCCAAGTGTGGGGACCACCTGTAATTCCAGTGTTCTGGAAGCAGTGATGGGGGATGCACTAGATAAATAAGCAAGTTTGGGGTTCAAGTACAAGACCCTGTCTCACTTTATAAAAGTATAACTGAAGAACACAGTTGATGATAATCTCACTGTCAATCTCAATGTCTGGGGTAAATGGAACTAGAAAAAGAAAAACAACCCAAGGGCTCATTCATGCCACTTCTCGGGCTCAGGGCTTTTTCCCATCACTCAGCCTTTCTGTGTTTGGATTATATAAATCAGCCCTCTATGGGCATGGATACTGGACCTGTAGTGTCAGCCAATTGCAGATGTATAGTAACAGTTTAAACATTGCATTGGTATTGAATGAGTGCAGCCTGCTTTCTTGTTCACTGTATTAGATATCCTATGTAGATGATTTAAAGTACACAGCAGGGGCAGGGGAGATGGCTCAGTGGGGCAAAGCACTTGCTATGCAAACATGAGAACCTGAGTTCATATCCCCAGCATCTATATAAAGCCAGGTGAGTGCCGCTGGGTAGTAATGACAGGGGTTCATTGTTCAGCTAGACTAGCCAATAAGTAAGTTTCAAGTTCAATGAGAGACCCTATTTCAAAAAATAAATAGCAAATGGCTGGAAGACATGCATGGTAGCTCATCCCAGTAATACCTGCATGGGACTAAGACAAGAAAACCAGAGATTGTAGGTCAGGTTTGGCTACATTTTCAAGTCAAAGCCAGTGTGGGCTACTTGAGATGCTGACTCAAAAAGCCAAAATGAATGAAACACAGTATCTGCAGATTCAATGATAATGCCCAGAGAAAACCCATGACATATGTCCATCTGGGTCTAGGCTACCTCACCAGAGTGTTTTAAGCTTGAAATACTTCCCTACAAATTCCATGATTTCACTTTTCTAAACTACTAGGTTATTTTTTATTGTATATTATATATTGGACTGCATCTTCATTATTCATTTGTTAGCTGGCAGACATCTGGACTGTTTCCTTTCTTAGCTGTTGTGAATAGAGGAGCAATGCACATGAACAAGCAGAAACCTCTGTCATATGACATTGAGCCCTTTGGCTATTAGCCCAGGAATGGTATAGCTGGACACACAGTCTTTCTATTTCTAGGTTTTAGAGGAACTCCATACTGATTTTCATGGTGATTGCACCAATTTTTACTCCCACCAGCACTGAAAAAGTGTTATTTTTCTCCACATCCAGGCCAGTATTTGTCCTCTCTTTTTTTAAACCGTAGCCAAATGACTGCTGTAAGATGAAATCTTAATGCCACGTTTTAAGCTAATGCCAGACTAAACTCCTACCTGAAGATGGAAGTCAGGCACAGAGTCCACCCTAGCTGAGGAGCTACTGGCCACTGAGAGCTGGGAGACCAAAACTTGGGGTTTTTCTGTTTGTTTTCTTTAATTAAGGGTGTGGCTTCTGGTAAAAGCCAACCATACTTCTGTGGTAGGGTACACATCTCAGGGTATATGGGCAGCACAAGCTGTACTTGGTGGATTTAAAGCAAAAGAGAGAGAGAGGATACAAAGTTGGGTGGGTAGGGGAGTCGGGTATATCTGAGAGGAGCTGGGAACTGGGGAATGTGATCAAAATACATTACATTTTTAACAAACTAGTAAAAATGAGGAAAAGCAAAATGAAATTTGGAAACACAACAGAAGTTTTTGAAACTAATTTTTAAAAAGCAATTAAAGGTGGAAAATCATAGAGGAAGACATCTGATCTCAACCTCTGGACTGCACAGGTGGCTGCATCTGCACATATATGCACACACACATGCAAAATTACATGGGAGGATGCATGTAGATGACTGGGTCTAATAAGGGACCTGAGTACCACAAGATATTCATGTCCATGGGTGTCTTGGACCAAAGCCTCTGTAGATAATTGAGGGATGGCTGGATCAAGCCCAGGGTTTTCCTGAGTCTCAGCAAGAGGGAAATTAGGAAAACCAGGTATTCATTTTCCTGGAAGTGGAAAATCCAATGATGCTGCTTTTAAATTGCATCTTTAAATATATAATTGACACATGCTAATTGTATGTATTTTTGGGGAGCAATGTGGCATTTGTTATGTGTAGACATTGTAGAAGGATTTAGCAAAGCTTGTAATATGTCTATTATCTCACTTACTTTTTTTGTGGTGAGGGCATTTTAAGATCTACTACTTTAGCACTTCTGAAGTAATCGATCTATGGCCACCACACTGTGCTCTGTGCTCAATATAATGTTTTATTGTTTTTTGCTAGTAGAAAGAAACACAATAGATTTAAATATATTGATTTTGTATCCTACAGCTGTGCTAAACTCACTCATTAATTCTCAGGACATTTTTGTAGATACAGTGGAGTTTTCCATATAAATTATCAGGCTGACTAAGAGTATTATTTTTTTTCCTTTTCAATCCAGATGCCTTTCTTGCTCCTTTTCCTCCCTCTCTCCCTTCCTCTCTCCCTCCCTCCTTCTTTTCCTCCCTCCCTCCCTCCCTTCCTCCTTCCCTCCCTCTCTCCCTCTCCTGCTTCCTTAATTTTCTTGCTACATTTGTTGAAAGTTGGAGACAATGCAGACTTGATGGAAATGTGGACAACATGTTTCATTCCCATTAATAGAAAACATTTAGTCTTTCACTGTAAGATGTTGTCTGTGAGTTGTGGTACATGGCCATTATTATGCTGTGGGAGATTTATTCTATGGCTAGGATGCTGAGGGTTTTGATTAGCAATGCATAATTAATTTTGTAAAATGCCTTTTCTGTGTCTATCAATAGTGTTTCATTTCTTTAGTTTCTTAACATAGTGAATCATGAGTGAGTTTTTAAATTTTTTGTTTGAGAATTTCACGAATATGCACAGTGTATTTTGATTAATCTACACATTCTCCTCTGCCCAACTCTTTCCAGGTTCCCGAACCTTCAGGATTCCCCCTCGCTATTACATGTACTCTTTTGTTTTTTAGTCACTGAGTACAGTTGGTACTGCTGGTATGTGCATATGTGTCAAACCAGTTATAATTTCACCATGATTGAGTTTTGAATATTAAACAGCTCTTGACTACTTGGATAACTCCATTGGGTCAGCTGTACAATCTTAAATATGGTTGACTCTAATTTTGTACTGTCTTTAATCTTTCAGTAGCATACAGGGTTTGTGTATTTTGATGACACCCAGAGTGACCCATGAATCACTGAACAGCACTGATTGAGTCCACTCTCCCTTTACTTATACTCCCATCACAGTCTCTGGGAACCACTAATCTCTTTTCAGATTGACTTTCATCTTTAGCTTCCACATATGAGAAAGAACACATGATTCTTGTATTTTTGTGTCTGCTCCATTTCACTTAGCATGATGCCCACCAGATGCATCTATATCTCTATGAATGATGGATTTCAATTCTTCCAAGCTGAATCATATTCCACTGCATGTACATGCCACATTTGTGCTATCCACTCATCTGCTATTGGCAACTATGCTGATTCCATATCATAGCTAGTGAGCAATTGTTGCATTTATAGCTGTTGATGTTGTTTTGCACTGATGTCTCTAAGAGTACAGAGCCCGGGAATTTATCTGGGATGCCTGGCTACACTCACTTGAGACCTTTACAACCCCAGTTCCCACAGAAACATCAAAACCTGCAAAGTGGCTCCATCTAGAATTATCACACTACTTTTTAGCACTGAGACTTATTGCCTGGCAATTGGTAAGAAATGAGAGAAGACACAAGTTAGAAATTAAGAGTGAGGACTCTGGGAACTCCTGTCCTGAGGTCTGCAGGCAGGTAGACTCAGCCCCTGAGGACCAACCAACCCTAAGTCTGCTGAGATCACTGGGCTACTTATCCAGCCCTACAGAAAGTACTGGAAGGAAAACTCCAACCTAAGGAAGTTAACAATGCTCACAAAAACATAGGCAATAGATAATAACACTTTACCAAACGTCAAAAGAAAAAAAAAACAGGGTAAATCCACACACAATACCACTACCAACAACAAATCAAAAACAAACAAGAATAAGCACTCAATGGTTCTTAATTTCCCTCAATATTAATGGTCTTAACTCACCTATAAAAGACACAGACTAACAGAATGGATATGATGACAGAAATCATCCTTCTGCTGCATACAAGAAACACACCTCAACTTCAAAGACAGGCATTACCTCAGAGTAAAGGGTTAGGATAAGATATTCCAATCAAATGGACACAAAAAAACAGGCTTGGGGTAGTTATCCTAGTATTTAACAATTTGGACTTCAAACTAAAATCAATCAAACAAAAGAGATGACGATAGTCATTCATATTCATCACAGGAAAAATTCATCAGGAAGAGAAGTCTCAATTCTAAACATCTATACCCCAAATACAAAGGCACCAACATTCATAAAAGAAACATTATTAAACTCAAATTGCATGGGAGATCTTTCCATTTTCTGGTATCTTCTTTAATTTCTTTCTTTAAAGACTCAAAGTTCTTACTCTACAGTTCTTTTGCTTTTTTGGTTAGCATTACCCCAAGATATTTTATCTTGTTTGTGGATATTGTGAAGGGTGATGTTTCCCTGATTCTTTCTCACTGTGTTTATCATCTGTATGTAGTAGGGCTACAGATTTTTTTTGAGTTAATCTTGTATACTGTCACTTTGCTGAAGGTGTTTATCAGCTGTAGGAGTTCCCTGGTAGAGTTTTTTGGGTCACTTATATAGACTATCATATCATCTGCAAATAGTGACAGATTGACTTCTTCCTTTCAAATTTCTATCCCCTTGATCTCCCTTTGTTGTCTTATTGCTCTAGCTAGAACTTCAAGGACAATATTGAAGAGATATGGAGAGAGACAGCCTTGTCTTGTTCCTGATTTTAGAGGAATTGCTTTGAGTTTCTCTCCTTTTAGTTTTGATGTTGGCTGTTGGTTTGCTGTATATTGTTTTTATCATGTTTAGATATATTCCTGTTAATCCTGTTCTCTCCAAGATCTTTATCATGAAGCGGTGTTGATTTGTCAAAGGCTTTTTCAGCATCTAGTGAGATGATCATGTGGTTTTTCTTTTTCAGTTTGTTTATATTGTGGATTACATTGATGGATTTTCTTATGTTGAACCATCCTTGCATCCCTGGGATGATCATGGCGGATGATTTTTCTGATGTTTTCTTGGATTCAATTCGCCAGTATTTTGTTGAGTATTTTTGCATCGATGTTCATGAGGGATATTGGTCTATAGTTCTCTTTTTTTTATTGTGTCTTTGTGTGGCTTGGATGTCAAGATAAATTGTAGCCTTGTAAAAAGAGTTTGGCAATGTCCCTTCTGCTTCTATTTTGTGGAACAATTTTGGCAATATTGGTATTAGCTCTTGTTTGAATTTCTGGTAGAATTCTGTACTGAAACCATCTGGCCCTGGGCTTTTTTTGGTTGGGAGACTTTTGATGACTTCTTCTATTTCATTGGGGGTTATAGGTCAATTTAAATTGCTTATTTGTTCTTGATTTAATTTTGGTAAGTGATATCTATCCAGAAAATTGTCCATTTCAACACAATCCTTATCAAAATCCCAACGCTGTTCTTCACAGACCTTGAAAGAACAATAGTCAACTTTATAGGGAAAACCAAAAGACCCAGAATATCCAAAACAACCCTGTACAATAAAGGAACTTCTGGAGGCATCAACATCCCTGACTTCAAGCTCTATTATAGAGCCAGAGTCCTGAAAACAGCTTGGTATTGGCACAAAAGTAGACAGATAGACCAATAGAATTGAATTGAAAACCCTGATATTAACCAGACACCTACAAACACCTGATTTTTGACAAAGAAGCTAAATTTATACAATGAAAAAAAAGCATCTTCAATAAATGGTGCTGGCACAACTGGATTCAGACATGCAGACGATTGCAGATAGATCTACGTATCTATCACCATGCACAAAAAATTACATCCAAATGGATCAAAGACCTCAATATAATTTCAGCCACACTGAACCTCCTAGAAGAGAAAGTGGGAGATACCCTTGAACTAATTGGTACAGGAGACCGATTCCTGACCATAACACCAGTAGCACAGTCATTGAGATCTACTATTAATAAATGGGACCTCTGAAACTGAGAAGTTTCTGCAAAGGACACAGTCAGCAAGATAAAAGGCCAGCCCACAGAATGGGAAAAGATCTTCACCAACCCCACATCTGACAGAGGGCTGATATCTAAAATACACAATGAACTAAAGAAGTGTGCCACCAAAACAGCAAAAATGCAATTAAAAAGTGGGGTGCTGTAATGATAAATCTTTACACCAAGCCACCTGAGTTCTGCCCGTCACATGGGCAGCCAAAATATCACATACAGACTTATATTAGGTACAAATGCTGCTGGTCAAAGACTAGTATTCCTTATATGCTAGCTGAGTCTTAATTATCATAAATCTTAATTATCATAATCTTATATTTTATAAGACTTATTGAGGTTGCCTTCCACTGGCACTCTCTTCCCAGGATTACATGGGTTGGTGAAATGCAAAGAAACAAGTGACCTGAAAAGAGGGAGCCCATGGACCCCAGACTGATGTCTGGGAGGCCAGCACAGCACTGATCCAGACCCTGAACATGGATGTCAGGAGGCCTCAGCACTCTTGGGGCCCCTGGTAGTGGGTCAGTATTTTTCACTGGTGTAAAAAGGCACTTTGGGAGCCCATCCCACAAGGAGGGATGCTCTCTCAGCCTGGACACAGAGGGGAGGGGCTAGGCTCTGCCCAGGATGATATGATTGGCTTTGGGGAACCCCTACTGAGGGCCCTACCCTCCCTGGGGTGCAGAAGGGGGATGAGGTGGGAGGCTGGTTGTGGGTTGGGGTAGGGGAGGGAGAGGGAGAAGGGTTGACATGTGAAGCAGCCTTGTTTCTAATTTGAACTAATACAAAATAATTTCTTGTTAAAAAATTAAAAGAAAAAAGCCTAAATCGAAAATAAGACCTCACACAGTTATAGTGGGAGACTTCAACACCCCTCTCATGACTGGACAGGATTACTAGACAGAAACTTAACAAAGAGACAAAGGAACTAACAGAAGTTATGACCCAGTTGGGATGAACCGACATCTATAGAACATTCCATCCAAACACAAACGAATATACCTTTTTTTCAGCACCACATGGAACCTTCTCTAAAATTGACCACATACTCGGCAACATAGCAAACCTCAATAGGCACAAGAAAATTGCAATAACCCCCTGTGTCTTATCAGACCACCATGTTTTAAAGTTACAATTCAAGAACAACACAAATTGCAGAAAACCTACCAACTCATGGAAATTAAACAACGCACAGTTGCACCATTGCTGCATCAAGGAAGAAATTAGAAAGAAATTAAAAACTTCCTTGAATTCAATGAAAATGAAGACACAACACACCCTAACTTACGGGATGTTTTGAAAGCAGTACTAAGAGGAAAGTTCATAGTTCTAAGAGCTCACATGAAGAAACTTGAGAACAGTCACACCAGAGAGTTGACATCACAACTGAAAGCTCGAGAACAAATGGAAGCAAATTCTCCCAGGAGGAGTAGATGCCAGGAAATAATCAAACTGAGGGCAAAAATCAATAAATTCAAAACAAAGGAAACAATTCAAAGAATCAATGTAACCTCAACATAATCCAGCCACACTGAACCTCTTAGAAGAGAAAGTGGGAAGTACCCTTGAATGAATTGGTATAGGAGACAGATTCCTGAACATTACACCTGTAGTACAGACCCTGAGATCAACAATTAACAAATGGGACCACCTGAAACTGAGTAGCTTCTGTAAGGCAAAGGACACAGTCAGCAAGACAAAATGGCAGCCCACAGACTGGGAAAAAAAATCTTCACCAACCCCACATCTGACAGAGGGTTGATCTCCAAAATATACAAAGAACTCAAGAAGCTAGTTTCCAAAACACCAAATAATCCAATTAAAAAGTGGGGTACAGAACTAAATAGAGAATTCTCAACAGTGGATTTTAAAATGGCTGAAAGACACGTAAAAAAGTGTTCAACATCCTTAGCCATCACGGAAATGCAAATCAAAACCACTCTTAGATACCATCTTACTCCTTTCAGAATGGCTAAAATCAAAAACACCACTGGCAGTTTATGCTGGAGAGGATGTGGAGAAAGGGGAACACTCCTCCACTGCTGGTGGGAATGCCAACTTGTACAGCCACTTTGGAAGACAGTATGGCAATTCCTCAGGAAAATGGGAATGAGTCTACCACAAGATCCAGCAATTCCACTCTTAGGCATATACACAAAAGATGCCCATTCAGACAACTTTTGTATCCATTAAAAGGATTCTTAATTCTTCTGAGTTGTCTCATGATATGATGGCTGAATAATTACTGTGTGATCTTGTGGCTTGTGTCTTGGCGTTATGATTTAAATTCTTCAGTTGCAGCACTCAAGAGAGTGACCCCTGTGCCTCACCTGGGCAACACAGTAGACCTGGCCTTGATGGTGTAGTTGTGGTTGAGCTGACCCTGAAGGCATGAAAACAAGAGAATAGGCCCCATCCCTTGCTCATTGCTGGGATGAACTGGCTAGAGTGAGCTAGAGAGCTCACTCTGGTGGTGAGGTCAGAGGAGAGCTGATGGGCTGACCAACCTTGCAACTACCCAGGATCACAATCACAATTGTGAGTGGGCCCACCCCAACATACACCCCATCTATGATTTGCTGGTGCACATGAAGGGACATGTCATGCAGATCCAATGTAGCAAGCATATCCATGACACAGGAGGAGCCACAGTGAGGGTCTAATATTGATGGCATAGCAAAAAGCAGTGGCTTCAAACCAGTCCAAACACTCTTTTCAGTGAACACTTGGAAGTAAAGATATATGGACAAAAGGATATATTGTGTCACTCAGTATGTCACAATACAGCTTCCATGATGAGATTTTTCTTTTCTGTTAAATTTTATTTTACTTTATTTGTGGAGGGTTGTAAGGTCAGAGGACAGATATGAAGAGACAGGGGCAATGAATGGGATCGTGATGCTTGATGTGAAAGACACAAAGAGGAAAGTTAAAAATAAATAAATTCTTGTTAGGTGCGTAACATTTAAGGTTATTTTGTATTCTTCACAAGTTTATTCTTATAAGTTTATAAAAGATTCATGTATATCAATATCAACTAAGTGTTTATTTAATATGTGTGTGTAAATATTGCACGCAGTATTAAATGTTTTCCTCAGCATTCTATTCTTTTTATACTATTGTGAATATGGTCACTTTCTTGGTTTTATCTTAAGATTTTTCATGCAAAGAGTATAAAGCCATCAGTTTTGTGCACCAATCTTGTCTTCTGCTACATTCATTAGAATTAATATACTCTTGAATTCTTTATAAATTTTCTCTATATTAGGTAATGCCATCTATAAATAGAAGTAGTTTGTCTTCCCACTTTGCAATCTAAGTGCTTTTATTTATGGCTCTTGCTTAATGCCCTGGCCAGATCCTGCAGGCTAGTGTTGATAGAAGGGCGAGCATGGGCTCTGACCTTCATGGGAAAGTCTTCCACCTTTTATGATTAATTATTCTGTTTGATACAGGTATTTATACGTGCTCTTCTTCAAATGAGAAGGTTTGCTTCTCTGCTTGGCTGTTGGGTATTTCTTTTCAGAAAGCATGTAGAAAAAATTTCCACCTCATGTGAAAGTATTGTGGTTTTGTAAAACATTGTATCATATTGACAGATCTGTGTATTGAACCAACTTTGCATCCCTGGGGTCAGTTGCAGTTGGTTGTTTTGTACAATACATTTTAAGTGTTTCTGTATTTGGTTTGTTTGTTGAGGATTTTAGATCTATGTTCTTTAATGAATATTCATCTGTAATTTTTCTTCTTCTTTAGGCAGCTTCTTGATTTTTCCAGTAGGATATTATTGGCTTTATAGAATGAGTTGGAGTGTCTTCTTTTGTTCATGATTTGCAAGACTTTGAGGAGAACTCGGTGTTAATTCTTTAAGCAACTGGCATAATTCTAAAGGATGCCATCAGATCCTTGGCTTATCCAAACTGGATATTTTGTGACTGCTAACTCGATCACTTTCATTGTTAAAGACCTGCTCAGCTCCCTGCCTCCTAGATTCAGTTTTTATAGTGTTGCCTCTTTAGGAATTTGTCTATTTTATTAGGATATTCAACTTATTTGCATAAACAAGGCATTTTCTTAAGCGACTCATGTGTTCAGTCTTAGTGGTATCTCCCTTTTAATTTGTGATTCTATACTCTTCTTTCTCATTTTTTCCTGGCTTGTGAATTTGGGTGCTTTTAACTAACTGAAGGTTTTCTCCATTGCTTTTGTCTTCCTGGTTTTATTTTGGTGTCAATTATATCCTTTTCCAGATTTTCAATAGGTTACTCTTTTTTTTTCTAGTGTCTTAACTTAGGGAGTTGGGTTATCAATTTGTGATCTCTCTCTGATCTTTCTCTGTACTGAAGTTACAGAGAGGAATTTGCCACTTAGCATCCTTTAGCTGAATGCAGATGTTTTGTATACTGTGTTTTGTTTCCATTAGTCTCAAACTATTTCATACTTTCTTTGAATTATTTGATTTTTACCTACTAGTTTATTTTTAAAATAATTTATTTATTTTTATTTTATGTGCATTGATGTTTTGCCTGCATATATGTCTGTGTGAGGATGCCAGACCTGCTGGAACTGGAGTTACAGACAGTTGTGAGCTGCCATGTGGGTTCTGGGAACTGAACTCAGGTCCTCTGGAAGAGCAGCCAGTGCTCTTAACCACTGAGTCATCTCTCTAGAACCAGACCTACTAGTTTCTTAACAATGTAACATTTAATGTTAACTTATTTGTGTATTTCTTAAAATTTTTTACTTTATTATTGTTTATTTTGTGATGAGGACTGTTTCAAAATTGGATCCCATTTCCTGACTCAGCCTCTGGATTACTGAGAATACAGGTATGTGATACAGTGGCCAACCAGACTTTCCTCTGACAATGAATTCTCATTTCTTTCCATTATTGTATGTTTTATTTGTCTTAACTTTTTCATTTATCCAGAAGGCTTTTTGCAATGTCCTCAATAATGTACTTGAGAAGATCACATGTTCTGCTTGGTGAGTTGGAGGAGTCCAAGATGCCTGCTGAGTCTGCTTGTTCAAGTCCCTTACGTGTTACTAATCTTTTCTCTGTTTGTTATGTTCAATTAATTGACTGCTTTATGCCGAAGCATCTATTTTTAACTTCAGTCTGTTTTTGTGACTTTTGTCTGTGTCTTGTTGATATTTTGTCTTACCTTCCACTGCTCAGGGGGTTTTCCTAGAGCTGCATCTCACAGCTGAGCTTTGTGATATGGACACAGACAATCAGGTTAAGATACTCTGTTTTAGCTATTAACTGAAACCCAGATGGGAGGAGACATTCTTTCTCCTCACATCTACTCCAGGTTTATCATAGTCCAAGAGGATTGTGCCAGAAGTGGGGCTGGGAAAGTTAAGGGCTCTGATCTTCCCTTGAGAGAATAACTGAATAGACACAATACACTATCTAACATAATGACAGAACAAAGAGAACATTAAAGAGAAATGTAAGTAAAACCAGACATATCACACAGTAACATTTGGTGATAACATTAATGTGGGAGATAAAGCTACCTTGCTGCATTGGATGGCTAGTGATAACCCAGGTGGTCCTGGCAGCCAAGGACACCAAGGGGTGGGGACTTCCTTTGCTTCTCCTCAATATGGGAGACTCAGTCTCCTTTCACCTGTCTCTTTCTGAACTAGTAAAGAATTTAGAATTGTGCAGACAGTTCACTATATTAGCATTTTATTTTTCTAGACACAAACAAACTTATCATCTACATGGTCATTCACTTTCATCTTCCCTCACTGGTTACAGAGAATTAAAGCAGTATAACCAGACATTTGATTTCATTGTGGTCATTAACAAGATGCATATACAATCTTAATATCACAGGCTAGTCTTAAACAACAAATTTCCCAGATAGGCTTAGACTCTGGGGGCCATTTGCTCTCAGACATCCCTATTAAACCCTGCTATTTTAGTATTAGTACAAAAAGCTTAGACATCAACAACAATGAAGCAGCAGATACAATTTGGTTAGTGAACTAAAGCTTACAGTTGGGTATTCAATTTGTTGAAACTCTAAAACTGAAAATTATACATACAAATCCTCATGGGAATTATAACGTTTAGAGTACCTTTTGAAATTATTATTATTATTATCATTAATGTGTCTATTATGTGTGTGTTGGCAATGTTTAGCATGGTACATGTATAGAATCAGAGGATAACTTTGGTGAATGAGTTTTCTGGAACTCCACATTCCATGGGTTCCTGCATCAAACTCAGGTTGCCAGTCCTCTGAGGTAAGTGCCTTTCCATCACTCTGTCTGGCTTTTTACAATATCTAAGAGGGCAAACAAACAAGCACAATTCTTTAGCACTTTCAGAATATCAAGCATATATTTTTTTCTACTGCCTGACTGACTTTGACCAATAGAAAACTATGATGTCATGTTATGCTAAGCCTGGAACCCTAGAAGAGTTGTGAGTTTTTCTTCCACTGACAGGTTTCCATGAAGACAGTCTGAGTTTTATAGGTGCCAGAGTCTCTGGTGAAGAACTTTGCTGCTCTGCAAAGTTTCCATTGGAATTCTGCATTCTTGAATCTGAGACCAAGCTCACCCGCAGTCAAACCCAGCCAAACCTGGCTGGATGTGCAGAGCTGACCAGATGGAGTCCAGCCCAAGGCACAAACCCACAGACCCAGTAACACAAAAATGATGCCATGATAAGTGGCTAAACTTTTGGGTGTTTCAAATGAATAAAACCATTCTGCAACCAGGCAACCTAAACTATACAGTTAATTTTAGCACTTGGGGAGGCAGAGATAGGTAGATGCCTTTGAGTTCCGGGCCAACCAGAGCTACACAGTGAGGCGCCATCTCAAAAAAAAAAAAAAAGTCAGACTCCATTCTGTTTTTAAACATATGCAACAAGTGTTCTCCTCGAAGATGGAATGATTAGAAAATCAACTGCACTCTTGTATGGATTTTGTTCTCAAGGATGGTTATCACTGCTTAATTAGGTTCTTCTGCTTAGAGAGCTGATTTGATTACATGAATAAATTTAAGAATACTGCATTTGTCACTAAAAATTATGGTGATAGAGACATACTTTCATACATTTTATTTTTATTAGGCTTTTTAAAAGTTAAGTTTATTTTTTATAATACATAAAATGTAATTATATATATTTATGGGGTACAGTGCTTTGATACAGGCATTCATCATGTGACATCTAAGATTAAATATGCAGATATCCTCAAGCATTGATATTTCTCTATGAAAACATTCAAATCTTTTCATATATATTTTCAAAATAAATATACATCACCATTATCTATGGTTGCCATAGCTCATCTGAAGTGGCTTCCCTTGCCCATAATTCAGTATCTGTTTATCACCTTCTGCCTGCTGTCTTCCTGGTCTCTGTTGGCCACCATTCTACTCTCAATTCCTATGACATCCACTTTTTAATATTCAGTGTATGACTGAAAATGAGAATGCATGTTTTGTTACTGTTCTCTGTGTGGTTTATTTCAGTTAACTTCACAATCTTTAGTTCTGTCCATGTTGTCAGAAATGATGGCATCAAGTTCAATTTGTGGTTGAATAGTATTCTCTTCTGTATGGCTGTTTACCAGATAATGCATGCTTATGTTAACTCCAGTTCTGGGGTCATTGTGGCTAGTGATCCAAGGAGCCTGGGAGTGCAGGCAGATTTCTCTTTGACATATAGTTTTCATTTTCTTTGGATATATGTCAGATAGTGGGTTTGCTAGATCACATGGTAATTTTCCTTTTACTATTTTGAGGAAATTCTGCCCTATTCTCTACAATGGCTGTACTGATTAATATTCTCCAAATAGTGTGTCTTTTCCCCACCATACTTTATCCTTATCAGTCTCCTTCCTCATTGCTCTCTCTTGCTCCTAACTCTTTTCTGCTTGTCTTGTTCTTTTCTCCCCAAATAGTTCTTCCTTCTGCTTTCATGGTGCATGCATTCCATGGTCCTCTATTTGCTAACAGCCATTCTCACTGGAGTGAGGTGGTATTCTGTGGGTTTAGTTTGCTTTTCTGTGATGATGGGTTATGCTGAGCATTTCATGGACCCACTGGCCCATTGCATGTCTTCTAAGAAATGTTTATTTTGTTCTAATATCTATTTTTTTTACTTAGATTGTTTGTGTATGTTCACTTAGGGAATATTCTGAATATTAACCCCACTCAGAAGGATTCACACTCTGTAAATTGCCTTTTCACTGTGATGGTTATGTCCTTAGTCTGATGGATTTAGTAAGATGTATTCCATTGATTTACATTGGCTTCTTCTGTCTTCTGTGTTTTTAGGGATTTGGCCCCTCAGCAAATATGCTTCCCAATTTCAATGTCTCAGTGCACTTCCTCAAACATTCTCTTGAAAACCTCAAGTAGTAGAACTTACTATCAAGCTCAATGACAAAGGAAGACTAAAGATAAACCTCACCCTAGTTCATGGATTTTCTCATTTTATGCCTCCAGTAACTAGTTATCACTATAGGACTTATCCCCACACGTCCTAGAGGAACTCGTGTTTCTGTAGTTTTCCTTCAACCAGCAAATTTTCATTGTTGCTGATGTATGCACCATTACACCTTCCATTAGTAAAACCCATGACTTCCTTTCAAATGTTTGAGCTCTCTCTACTTTTAAAAGCCCACTACTTTCCTTTAAAAATAAGGGCTCTTTTCTTGTAGCATTTCTGTAAGTACTTCACAATACATGTATTGTATCTACAATGCTTTGTAAACAGTTGTAAACAGATGAGAATCCAAGTTGGCATTTATTTAGAACATACCAATTTTTCAAAGAATCATTGATTTAGTCTTTAATGAGCTAACTTTAAATACGACATTTAACATGATTAACTTTGTATAATTGAGTCTGTTTGTGGATTATCTGTTGTATTCAGTCTTTGTGTACAATTTTAGAATAGTTCCCAAATGTTTAGATTATTTTAAATCTGCTATAATTGTTGCTATCAAGCACAGGCTGATTACACATGGTATTTTTCTTGAAAACATTTTGGCTATTTCTTTGTTCTTAATATTTTTCCAGATAAACTTTAGATATGCTTCATGAAGTTCACAGCATCATATTGGTACATAGGTTGGGGACGTTTATACCTAATTTAATTTGATGAAAACTGACAATTCTTGCACCCAGTGTGCCTGCCTGGAGCTTATGACCCTTCTCTGTTCATTCAAATCTGCTTTGTGTCTATCAATAAACTTTGTCAGGTTTTAGTCTGCAGGGAGGTGGTATTTTGGGGATCCATAACTTTGTTTTCAAATAAGCTGCATTGATTTATTCTAAGCTTGTTGGGGCATTTCATCACTGTTGTTGCTCCTTTGGGAAACAAATGACTTAATGGTGTTCATAATGGATGCTCATGCACACTTGATGTCCTTAAGAAATACTTAATAGAAAACACTGTTTTGTTTTGCTTTATGTTGTAGTCATCCACTTCCTCTTTCTCTTACAATCTTTCTGCCCTCCCATCCAAAATAATTTTTAAGCCTGGAAGGAGGTTATGCAGTTTACATGTCCTATTTAGTCCTAACCGCTCTGCAGTCCCCTAGTCTCTGTATCTTGACTAGTTAAGGATCTATATGTTTATCACCATTCACTACAAAAGGATGTTTCTCTGCTGAGGGGTAAGGGTAAGGGATTCATCAATGGATGGGTATAGTGATAAGTCATTAGGAGTCAGTTCAATTCTGTGTCCACTGAAGTGCATACTAGGGGTAGGTTCTCCACTAGGACCTAGGGCCTATTTAGCCACATGTGATTGGAAGTTGCACAGATAAACTTGCTGGGTTATAACAACATGCACAGGACCTGTACAAGCTCAAGCCAGATGAAATATTGGCATGGAGATGGGATGTAGGTACAGAGTCCCACCCCAGGTTAAGAAGCTATTGGTAACAGAGATAACTTCTGGGAGAGACAGAGTTGGCCTGTAAGGACCACACTTCAGTGGATGACCCCACACACAGCTGTATATAGGTAGCACTAACTGTACTCCATGGGTTAAAAAGGAAAAAAAAACAGAACATGAACTTGGGTGGTTAGGAAAGAGGAATGGGCCTGGAAGAGTTGAGGGGTGAATATGTCAAAAGATGAAATTCTCAGAGAACTAATAAAAATAGTTCTTAAAAAGGAATTCCTCACAGGGCAGTTGAAGTAAAGCTAGTTCTTTGAGACCCATGACTACATATCCCTTTCTGATCATTCTTGGTGTATTAGTATGCAGAAAATTATCTGCCTCAAGAAGTATTTTAGATTATAGGCTTCCTTTGATCCTGTCTTAGGGGAGACATGCTCTTTTCATGCTCCAAGAAGCCTGCTCATCCATGCTCCATGTTCTTTACTGCCTTCAGTCAAGGATTAGCCACCTTGGTCAGTCCTTTTCCTGAGCTGACTCAGAACTCTCTAGTGACATCTCCATTACCCCAATGGTTCCTAGTTTCTCTGGGCTTCAACATGGCTGAGGGCTCACCATCATTCCTACTCCTTGGCAGAGATCCCCATATATCCTGACAATGATTTGGACTGACTTGAACCTTGGGGTAGAGGGATACCAGCCAGGGCATGAGACAGACAAAGTTGGTGACACATGGCCCTCCCAGTGCTCCAGCATGTCAATCAGAGTAAGCGCATGCTGGCACAATGTTCCATGTGTCCCTGTCTGCCTGTGTGCTTGTGAGAGTAGAGAGCACTCCTTCCCATGGATTCCATGGGCACCAGGTCAGCCATCATACTTAGAGACAGGTGCTGTCTCCAGATGCCACTTGGGGGCTCTCACAGCAGGCCACAGATGGTAGCTCTCACCCTATTGCTTCATGCATTGGTAGCTTCAGTCCAGTTCCCAACATTTCCCTGGCTGGGGAAAAAGGTGATCTAGGGGTGGAAAATTAAAATTGGTAAGGGTGCCAGGTTAGACTCATTTCAAGTCATAGCAGCCCAGTTTTTAAGAAGTGCTTTACTAATTGGACTAGGCAGGTCTTAGTCAAGGTAATTTGAGTTTAAATAGGAGGGCATGGGGAATGGCTGCCATGTGAAGTTAGAATTGTGTGTGATAAGAAGAGAGACACCACGGGAACTCCACTGTAATCTAACCAACCTGAAGAAGCTGCTCTTCCTCCCTCCAGAGAAAACCAGAAACAGACAAACCTTCTAAGATAACACCCATTTTCTGCAGAAAGCTCTATTTTCAGGAGTTGGGATATTCAAAACCAGAAATAGTTTCTTTGACAAGAGGTGATCTCCTTAGCAACAGAGGGGCTCTCTGGCCAGCCAGCCTAGCCTACTTGGACAATTAGAGACTGCATCTCAAAAAATTCATAGCCTACTTGGCCAATGAGAGGCCACATCTCATAAAACAATATGGATGATATCTGAGGAATTCCACCTCAGGCTGTCTGTCCTCTGGCCTTCACATTAGTGCACATGGGCACACACACATGCACACACTTGTATCAGCACACATATGTGCACACATGAACATGCCATCAGCTTTAGAATGAGTCCTTCCCCTTCTATTTCAATCAGCCATTTAGCTGATGCTTGTGGACTGTGCCAGATGCCACGTCTTCTGGATGCTGGTGAGCCAGCTAGGGACACATACATGACATCTGCCCTTTTGGCATTTCTTTTCTCAAGTAGCTCCAACCTCGAGCAAGCCAGTAGACATTCAGGCAATTTCATATCATGACAAGAAACTAACTGGCCTGAAGCTAATTGGGCAGGTGGCAGGGAAATTTCAGAGGGAAGTGATTTAGAAATGTTTTTGGGAACATCTGAGGTGGGGGGCTACAAGCTGGGGCGATACCTTCAAAGAAGATGCCCTTAAGCAGATTTCTCAAAGCAGGAGAAAATGGCTATCCTGGATTTGGGTAAAAAGGGATCCTCAGAAGTTATTATGCCCAGAGGACACAGTGACTTTTAATCAAATCAAAAGAAATGGAGCAGCTTCTGAAATCTTTGTGTATTTCTTTTTTTTCCAACTTTTTTTATTTGAATTAGAAACAGGATTGTTTTACATGACAATCCCAGTTCCCTTCTCCCATCCGTCCTCCCCTACCCCCTCCAAACTAAAACCTTATCTGTCACATATCTTTTCTGCTCCCCCTGGATGGTGAGGCCTTCCATAGGGTGTCATCAGAGTCTTTTGTTTCCTTTGGGATAGGGCCTAGGCCCACCCCAGTGTGTCTTGGCTCAGGGAGTATTCCTCCATATGGACTGGGCTCCCAAAGACCACACCTATGCTAGGGATAAATACTGGGCTTCTACAGGAGGTTCCATAGATTTCTGAGGTTTCCTCACAGAAACCCATGTTCCTGGGGTCTGGATCAGTCCCATGCTGGTATTCCAGCTATCAAACTGGGGAGCAAGAGTTCCCAGATGTTCAGGTCAGCTGTTTCTGTGTGTTTCACCAGCCTGGTCTGGACCTCTGTGCTCTTCACTGGTCCTTCTCTGCATCTGGGTTCCAGTTCAGATAGGTGATTAGTTATGTCTGCTTCTACTTCCACCAGCTGCTGGATGAAGGCATATAAGTCAGTCATCAATCTCATAATCAGGGGAGGGCATTTAAGGTAACCTCTCCTCCATTGCTGAGATAGTTAGCTGGTGTCATCCTTGTAGATCTCCAGACATTTCCCTAGTGCCTGGTTTCTCTATAAACCAAAAATGTCTTCATCTATTATGATATTTCCATTCTTGTTATCGTGTATTCTTCCCCTGACTCATACTTTCTGCTCCCTCATGTCCTTGGCATCCCTCTTCTTCTCCCCTAGAACTCCAAGTCAAAGTTCAAACACGAAAATAGGAGGAGGAGAAAGATTTTCACTGTCTCAATGTAATGGAAAGCAGGATAGGCCAGTGTTGGAAAGTCAGCAGCCTATGGCTATGACTAGAGCATCTCTTAGACCCTTTTCTCCCCTGCCCCTTTCTGACACTGGCTTTCCTTGTTGGGGTAGCAAGTCCAGAAGCAGATTCTTCTTGACCTTCTGTGCACTGTGTGGCCTCTCTAGCATAGTAGGGATATAGCCTTGAGTAGCCAAGGGGGAAGTCTGATAGGCCCTCATAAAAGGAGAAAATTTAAAGCCAGGTATGGTGGCATACATACCCTGGTAGACCCAGCATTAAAGGAAGTGTGGGTAGGAGGATCAGAAGTTCAAGGTCACTCTCTAGATATAAAGTAGCAAGTTCAAGACCACCCTGGGATGCATAAGACTTCCTTGTTCTTTTTTTTTTTTTTTTTTTTTTTAAGAAAAGTCTGGGGAGGCAGGAGAAACAGGATAGCCACTGGATAGCTGTTAGGAGGCTGTTCCTGTTCATAGACTTTTTACTTTATAATTAGTTCTTTTTTTTTGGAGATAGGGTCTTAAGAAACCTAGGCTGGCTTCACATTCTCTATGTAGCTGAGCATAACCTTAAATTCCTGACACACCCAGCTTCACCTTGCGTATATTGGGATTATTGCCTCTTATTCACATACTTGGACTACAACTATCAGTCAGTGAGGGTCTTACTAGACACCTGGAGGGAAGAGGCAGGTTTTTTTTTTTCTGCCTCTGACACTGAAAAGTGTGGAGAACTGCAGCCCATAGGAGCAGCTGAGCCATGAATGAAGTGTGGAAGTGGGTGTCAAATCTGCTTTCACAGTGGCATTATCTCCACATCCATAAAATACAGACAAGTTTGTTGCCTCTTGTAGTGGATCTGAGCATTCCAGACAGCACAAGGCAGAGGTCTCATCCCTCTAAGAAAACCATAAATTAACCTGGGATGGTCTGTGAGAGGGTACATCTGTGTGGGAGCTCGAAGTGGCAGTGAGCCTTGGTGATGGTGGCCTTCATCACATCATTCTAAGGATTATACATCTCTCTGGCATCTCTTGGGTCCTCTTATAACACGATTCTATGCTTAGCAGTGATTTCAAATGCTGTTTGCTGTTCCCTGAAGCCATTTCTGATCAATATTGCTCATGGTAGTTTCTAAAGTCTCTATATGCTCAGGATGGATCATTTGCTTTGAAGTAGAGGGGCACCTTCCATGTCCACTAGTGGTTAAGAAAATCCTACACCATACAGATGGCACAGCATTAGAAATGATAGTCAGTGATGATATAGTCATAGGAAATTGTGTACAGTGAGGAATAGCACCCAGAGTGGGGTATACCACCAAACCACCCAAGAGACAAGGTGGATCAGGAGTCTAGGAATGGTCTCCAAGGAGCCATGAAGACTTGAATGGCTTATAAATCAACACACATATGCACACGCACACACATACACCACACAAATACGCATCACACATACACACCACACACACTTTACCCTTTGGAAATATACTACTGTGTTGAATATAACAGAAGTAAATCAGTAGCTATCACTTCAGAAAAGAAGTTATCACAGTTCTCTGGATGAAATTTATTAAAATGAGAGCATTTCCAGGTTGTGATGGGCCCTTGAAAAGGGAGGGAGAGTATTGGACAGAAACCATACAGGGTATAGACAGCTAAGCCTGATGGAGCTTTCAAGGGAAGGAAAGGGTTCCTTTTAAAGCCAAAAATAAGGAAGAGGTGTGGCAGGGTGGGCCAGAAAGAATGAGAAGGCTGGGTAGTGGGTAAGAAGTCTCTTCAAGAAAATACCCTTTAGGAGCCTCAGACCAATCCCCAGAACAAAGGAAAGATCTGGCTTTTTATAGCATTTTGGAGCTGGAGGGAAAATTCACACCATGTGATTTAGTTCAACACAGTGTACTTGACAAAGCACAGAGGAGCCAAGTAGCATAAATTGAGAGCTGTCACGCCATAGCACAGACAGCTTCTTTTGTTTACAATTTTAGTTTTGAGGTTATAATATAGTTAACAACATTTCTTCCTTCACTTTCCTCCCTACAAACCTTCCCATACACCCTCTTCACTCTCCTTCAAATTCATGGCTTCTTTTTTCACTAACTGTATGACATGCATATAAGTGTATATGTATATCTTCCTAAATATAACCCTTTCAGTCTGTATGTTACCCATATGCTGACAGCCAATTGCTGTGCTCTTCCCTGAGGAAGACCACCTTTCCTGCTCCCACCCTCCTTGGCATGTCCATTGGTGTTGTTCTTGTTCACTTACCCTGTGTGCAGACATATAGCTCATTAACTCTCTTTCCAGAGAATGAGCTACAGGAAGGTGGGGACTGATTCAGGCTGTAAGATCAAGGTGCCTGTCTGGGTTCTAACACTATGGTTTGAGTATCTGCCCCCAAAGCATGTGTTAGAAACATGATTCCCAAGGAAACCTGTAGGAAGTGATGCCTACTGAGAAGTGGGCTCCACACTCATGAACAAATAAATACCAGATGTAAAGACCCTAAGATTGGGTGTTTTATGTCTGAAGCACAATCTCTCCCTTTCTCTCTCTCTCCTCTCTCTGTATATGTGTGCTTAATTTTTATTTTATGTGTTTTGTCTTCATGTATGTGTGTATAACCATGCATGCCTGGTGCTCATGGAGACCAGAAGAAGGCATCAGAGCCCCAGGAACTGGAGTTATGTGGAATTGTGAGCTGCTGTGAATCAAAACCAGGTCCCTTGGAAATCAGCTCATGCTCTTAACTGCTGAGGCATCTCTCAAGGCCAATCGTAAGCTCTCCTTCCCCTCTGGGTCTCATCATGGGATGATAAAGTGATAAGACTCTCAGCCATGAACAGGTGACAATGCTATGTCCTTAGACTTCCCAGCTTCCAGAACCCTGAGCCAAGTCACTGTGACTTGTAAACTAGCTTTCAGTATTCTGTTACAGATAGATAATTCTAGGTTTATTCCATCTTCAAAAGCATGGAAGACAGGCATTGACTCACAAAAGTGTTCACTAGTAGGACTGTCTGAGGAAGGCAGTATCCTGTTCCAGGAGGCTGATCCCTTAGGATGCTAAGAGGGTTGGCTATCTTTTCATTTCTGGACCTGAATTTGATTGTAAAAGTTCATGGCTGCTACTCAGGGAGCATAATAGGTTTATTTCAGTAGAAGGATGCTTCAAAGCTAATTGGCCTAGGGCAGGCATCTGAGCCAAGGTGTCCTACTAAAGACAGGAGAAAGAAAAGATAGAAGACCTTTATCCTGAGAGGTACCATTGGAGACATTAAAATGGCTTTGAGAAGGAGCCTGTCACATCTGGTTGTTGTGATAATTAGATTAGGTAGCAGAGAGATGGAGAGGAAAGGAAGCATCCAATTTTTCTGTTCAGGTCCTGCCAAGGCCTGGGAGGTGCAGTTTCAAATAGCTTGTCTTCAGAGATGGCCTCCAGAGATTCACACTGGACATAGCCTAGAGGCATGTAGGCTTCAGGGCCCAGGAATGTATCATTGCAGCAGTGACCAAGCTCATATTAGGAAGCTGGTTGTGGGCTGGAACCTTCCATATGCTTCTTTGAAAATATAGGCTCCCTATTTCTGTCTCTGAAACTTCCAGAACAGCTGGCCTGGCTTTGGCCCCAGAGATCTCCATGTTTAAAAAGTTTCTGGAAGGTTCTGATATGTGGTTTAGCAATCACTGGCTTCCTTTAATTTAAGCAATGGGGAGATACAGAAATGAAGAAAGAAGAGTAATTAGGACCATGCCATACAATAGCATACCCATTCTGTGTTGAACAGTTCATACAGGACACACACACACACACACACACACACACACACACACACACACACACACACACACACACACACACCTGTTGGCTTTTTTATGCGTGGGCAGATATTCCAGTCTTTCTTTCGGCCTTGATTTCTTTCATATGCTAACCCACAGACATTTTATATGGGTATTTAGAGACCTCACTCTGCCATTATTTTCCTGCCTCAGAAGCATCATGAGATTGGGAAGACCATGAGGCAATAAACTCATGCATGGAATTAGACCTTGACTTCTTGGAGGATTGAAGAACCAGTGAAACCTGCAACTCAGTCTGAGAAACCCTGCTCATCCAGCTGCAAAGTGGTGCAGGCTGAACACCTAATGGGAGTCCTAAGGACATATCTCTGAGCCCTCACACAATTTCACCCCTACCACTATGCCCTCTATCTCAGGCTCACTGGTTAAAGATAGATGGAAAAGGTTAGGTGACAATCAGTGTGTCAGTCACTACATATTCCTGATTGTTAGACTGTTCTTCCATGCAGTAATAGGCTTGTATTTGGTAAACAATCACACAAGATACAAACATTGCCCCAGATATGCCTCTCAGAGAGCTCTTTCACATACGTCTTCCCCAGAATTCCCTGACACCTCATTTTCCAGTCATGTACTTTCAAGTGCCTACCTTCCTGTCAAAGTTTTAGTCAACATGAATGAATCAGTGCAAATATAGACCTCTATTAATATATGCATATATGGTCTGTTAAGGGCTTCCATGGATGCTGCAAAGCCTATCTGACCTGGGCTGCTTGGCTTGAGTGACTGGGAAGTTTTGGTGATAGTCTGATGAATGCCATTTCTTCTTGTTCTCAGTCACATCGAAATATTTTATTTGGTCATTAGCCAGTGGGTAGAGGAGCTTGAACAAATGAGGAATGTTGTATCTAAAGTTCAGGTGATCCTCTGAACATTAGGCCTTTTCATAGTAGTAACCTGAAGCTGACCTTGGAAGAAGCATATTACTGTGCCCTGGGCTCTGAAATCATTAGAAACATTATAGCAGTTTCTTTGAATTTAATTTAGAAGGCCAGTAATTTGGAATGGTTTTCTTACAGTAGTTCTGATGGCTTCTACTATTTGCTCACTTGGTAGAACACATCTGACAATTCACCTGGGGCAGGATGATGGCCTAAAAGGGTCCTAATCACTTGTCTAACAGATGGTATTGCTCCTTCTGCATGTCTCTTTTCACCTGATCACTCATTCTTAAGAAAGCTGACCTAGACTTCCATTAAGGAAGATCAGGGTTCCTAGAGAGTGCAGGAATTGCATGGCCTTTTCAGGATTAATCTGAGAACTCACACAACGTACTGATGCTGCATCCAGGAAGTCAAAGTAAGTCAGCAGCAGCTCTGATTCTGGAGGATGGAGGGAAGGAATGTGGATGGATTATATATCCTGCTACAAGAGCAATAAGCCATATTAGAGAAGGACATGAACATTGGAAAGGAGGCCTTGGAAGACAGTGCTTGGATCTGCAATGGGTCCCCTTGAAGTGCTCAGGTCAGGTCAGCCTCCAGAGCACAGAGCATGGTCCAGGAAGTACCTGGCATAAACCTAACACTTTAAGAAGACAAATCACAGCATAAAGACGAGATGCTGTCCAAAGGTAACCTTGGATTTTCTCTGAGTTATTTATGAAGAGTATCATTCCAACAAAGTATATTAGTTTTTTAATGGTTATTAACATCAAATTACCATGACACATCTCCCAGCTCATGGAGACACACCAGATACTCAACACCATGTTTGAGAAATATCCTTCTAGATTACAGGGATTATCTGAGAAGCTACATTGGGAAATAATTTTCCTGGAATTTCTTTGTCTTACTCTGTTCTAGATAAATGACATTTCTGAAATTTAGACTAATTAATTCAGAAGAAAGTTTAGTTAGATGAAAATTAAGCCAGGTTATGAAATTTAGGTCTGCATCATCTAGACATATTTTCTGGGGCTTTTCTTCCATTATAGGTACTAAGATAAAACATAATTATGCAAAGGGCCTGGTATGTTCTTACATCTTGCTGACCTGAAGCAACAAGCTTTTACTTCTCCCTTTCCTTAATTTCTTTTCGGCAGATTCTTCTAAAACTAACTAGCTCTGAAATACTGAGGTTGGACCCCAGTCAAAGAAGAAAAGGTACAACATCTGCATTTGAATAAAAATCAAGTGAGCTTCCTTTTCCAGTGAGGTTGCTAGCCCAGTTTGGGTTCTGGTGCACCCTTTTTACAAAAAGAAAATATCTTGCTGAATTACTTTCAATCTGTTAGTGTGTCCTTTGTGAGACAGTGAGATTATTTTTCATTTGTTTCTAGCATGTCTAACTGGCAAGTTACATGACTTGATCAGTTTTTCCTTCCAAAACACCATCCAGGCCTGCTAACCTCTGTTGTTCTACTCTTTGCTTCTATGAGGCCAGTGTTTACAGATTCCACACATGAGTTATTCCATTAGCTCATCTCAAATAGTTTTCATGTTTCTCTTTTCCATCAGAAAAAATATGTAAACCCTACTTTCTTCGCAATAGTTTAGGCATATTTACTTGGCTAACAAACTTATTAATTCTTTTGAGCCAGTTGAATAAATCTAAACATGTTTCAGATATGGAATCAGATGTATTCAGGTTTTTAAAAATCTCTGTGTAAAGGAACAGAAGGTAATTAATGATAACTTCTCAGAGTTGTTAGCATTGGTTCAAGAAGTTAAGTTAGCCTTACAGATATATGACCTACCTGTACCTCTCTATTTTTCCAGTTGGCCTCTAGCTTCAGTAGACTAAACTCTGCAAAGCGGCTCTCTTGTCTCCTCCTAATGTTAGGGAATTAACCATATAGTATGGTTGGAGGCCACTTTTGGTGGACCCCTTTCTTAGAGACTTTAGTCCTCACCTCCTGCTTCCCTGGTAACACTATAAAGAGAATTGCTTACTTGGGGAAAACACTACTATATAAAAAGGCAGAGTCATCTGGGCTTTGTTGAAACTCACAGCAGCAACTCTACTTCCTTCTGATCAAAAGAATACAATCTAAGTTCTATGTCTGGTCTGAGCAGAGACTTGATAGTCTTTTTTTTTTTTTTTTTAAATTTGAGTTAGAAACAAGATTGCTTTAAATGACAATCCCAGTTTCCTTCCCGTCCTCCCCTACCCCGCCCCCCAACTAAAACCCTACCTATCACATATCCTTTCTGCTTCCCCTGGGTGGTGAGGATTTCCATAGGGTGTCATCAGAGTCTATCATATCCTTTGGGATAGGGCCTAGGCCCAACCCCCGCCCCCACATGTGTCTTGGCTCAGGGAGTATTCCTCTATGTGGAATGTGCTCCCAAAGTCCACACCTGTGCTAGGGATAAGTGCTGAACAACTACAGGAGGTCCCATAGATTTCCAAGGTTTCCTCACTGAAACCCATGTTCCTCGGGTCTGGATCAGTCCTATGCTGCTATCCCAGCTTTCAGTCTGGGGAGCAAGAGTTCCCTGATGTTCAGGTCAGTTGTTTCTGTGGCTTTTACCAGCCTGAGACTTGATATTCTAAGCTACCCCAAATGTTATACATTATTACCTTCCCCTATTTCCAGTTAATGCAGCTGGGCCTGTCAGTCCAGTGCCTAGGAGAACAGATCACTAAAGGATATGCCAAGGAGTGGGCAGGATTAATTATTCCTTTATTGAGAAGATGTCCTTTTCTCCCTTTGCTATAGCTTACAGAACTCTCATTCGGTGGCACCTTGGATCCTCCATCATGTGGTTTGCCTACTGAGTCCTACTCAGGGGAGCATAAGATTTTTTTTCTCTTCTTCTATACTGGCCTTAGTCTGTGTATGCTTTCTAGAGCCTTTGGGTCTTCCCATTCATTTTGTGAGGGCCACCACCTTTCTTCCATGCTGCTGCTTGCTGGTCTATTGCAAAAGACCTTTTGTCTTTTCCTTCATCTCCCCTTTCCCAGGGGCTGTTGAGATTTATAGCTTACCTGTCCTGTTTACGTTTGTCTATCAAACACTAATAAAAGTCTCCTCAAATTTCTCAGCCTGACTTTAAATTCATTTGTCTAAATTAAGAACCTAAAAGTAAACCCCCAATTGTCTTTATAACACTTATACTGGTATTCAGCCATAAGAGGCTCTCATAGGAAAGCAGAGAAGACCAGAAGGTGATAGCATATTTATGACCATTATGACCAATGTTCTCTCCATTTGGGATGCCACTGGACAGAGGCTGAGCTCTAGGGATGACACAGCTCCTGCTGAGAGCTCTTTCTTCTAGTGTCAACATTTTAAAATTAGTATATACTTATTATATTAAGTAATGGGTTTCATTATGTCATTTCCAAACAGTATACTTTGATTTTCACTCCATCAGCCTTTTATCCTCCATCCTGCCCTCTTTTCTTCCTCTGATACCCTCCTTTATCCTTAATATTCCCCCTTTTAATGCTAATATCCTTTTTTTTCACTAAATTACTGTATAAGAAAGACATTATCCTTCTGAGTTGGGCTTATTTCACACTATGTTATAACTTACAGGTCATCCATTTTCCTGCAAATGACATACTTTTATTCTTCTTTACAGCTGCTTGAACTTCACCATATGTGTACACCATATTTTCTTCATCTAGTTATCTGTTGATGGATAGCTTCACTAGTTCCATACTTGGCCATTGTGAGTAGTCCCACAATAAACATGAGTGTGCAGCTAGATCCTATAGAAGCCCTAATTTTAGTTTGTTCATTTCCATCATGGCTGTATAAAAACTATCCCATGATGCCAGAATGGGCTCCAAAGGGAGATAATCCTGTCCCTCCTTTTGGCTAAGTAATATTATGAATGAAAAGATGATAGTATCTATGTCTTATAGGAAGGCAGGGTCAGAGCTTGAAGTTGATGCTGGAGAAAAGATACATACGCAAGGCTTCCATCCTACACCTATCAAGTGATGGACATAGGGATAAAGAACCTTGCCATGCCCAATCACTGAGGACAAGGACCATGCATCCAAGGTCCCACAAAAACTCTAACTCTTACATTTTGAAAATGTGGGATTTTTGAGTTAGAATGACTTCCCCAATTTCTTCAGGTCTGGACCTGACTGTGAAACTGACTCCATAGTAATAAAACAGAGACAATGGAACTAACTGGAAGCCCAGATACTTTAGTATTGGGAAGGGGCCATTTAACTGACTCAACCAAATACACTTGTCTTCTGGGGATTGTCTCATGTTGTTTGTTTTCAAGACCACTACAGGCATAATAGAAATAAGAGGAATTAAGTTCTGTCTCTCTATGCTTTCATCATTCTTAAACCAATTTTTGTATTCCAATTTTTTTTGGAATACAAAGAAACTAAGACAGTGAGTTATGAAGCCAAATTTTCAGAATTAGAAGGATTAATTAACTCTTTCTCTCCCTCTCTCCCTTCTTTCTTTTCTTTTCCTGTGTTATTAGGGACTGAAGCCAGGGCCTGACCCATACTAACATTCTAAAATTATATGCTAGTATCATATATCACATTATCTTTGATCTAGTAAGGCTCTCAAAAAGTTGATCAAGCTGATCTTGAACTCAGTCTGAATTCCAAGCAGGCCTTGTACTTTTTAATCTTCCTGCCTCTGCTTCCTGACTACCTGGAAATATAGGTCTGTACCATCAGGCTAGGAAATGTTTTGTTTCCTTGAGGGGGATTGTCAGTGTGACTAGCATTTCCTTGGTGACTATGGATGTTGAATTTTTTTTTTGTGTGTGTGTTTACTATGCATTTGTAGTTCTTCTTTTGAAAAGTATTCCTTTCATTTACAGATTGGATTATTCCTCTTTATGGATGTTTGTCCTCTAGAATTTGTCCTATATTTTAAATATTTTTTTTGCTTTTTTTAATTAAATTATTAATATTTTCACATGTACTTTCCCTCTCCCTCTCCCTCCCACCACCCCATTCCTTCTCCCCCACCTCCAACCTACCCCCCACCCCATCCACCTGCCACTCCCCAGGCAGGGTGGGGCCCCCAACCAGGGCTCCACCAAGTCCACCAAATCTTCCTGTGCTGGGCCTAGGCCCCTCCCCATGTGTTCATTGACAGAGCGAATCCCTTCAAGTGGGATGGGCTCTGGAAGTCCCTCCCACCCACCAGGGCAAAACGCCAGTCCACCTCCAGAGGCTCCCAGGAGTGCAGGGGCCTCCCCATTGGCATCCATGATCAGGGGGCTGGATTAGTCCTGTACTGTCCTCCCAAAGAGCATCTGGGGTCGATATGCTTTCCCTTTTTCAGGCCAACTGTTTCTGTGGGTTTCTCCAACCAGGTACAGACCCCTTCGTTCTTCATTCCTCCCTCTCTTCAACTGAGTTCCAGATTTCAGCTCAGTGTATTTCTGTGGATGTCTGTCTCTGCTCTCATCAGCCACTGGATGAGGACTCTAGAATAGCATAGAGAGTATTCATCAATCTCATTCTAGGGGAAGGGTTTCTAGGCCATCTTCTCCTCCACTGCCCAGACTGTCAGATCGTGTCATTTTTATTGGTCTCTGGAGATCTTCCTAGTTCCAGATCTCTTCTCGGACCTATAGTGGCTCCCTCTGATATGGTATCTCTCATCCTGCTCTCTCTCCTCTATTCTTCCCCCAACTCAATATATCTGCTCCTCCATTTCTTCTCCTCTACTCTTCTAACTCAAAATTTTGTGAGGATAATTGGAACTCCAATGATTGTGGAGAAGCTGGAATGTTGTAGGTTTGAAACCTAATTACAGTTTCTATTGTTGGGCTGTCTTTAGCCCACTGACTAGCCATTCCTTGCACACTTTGGTGTCAGACCTAACATCCTGTTCCTTAAAGATAAAAACCCTTAAGAATGTATTAATAATACCATAGTTTACTCCAATCAAAAGGCTAAGAGTGTCATCAGACAACATCTGAGGCTTATAGCTGAGACTTCTCTGCTATGATATAATGCCTATTTGATGTTTCTACCAATGTATTTGAAAAGCATGTTGATTTATGACTTTGTTAGTTATGTTGATATATATATATATATATATATATTATATATATATATATATATATATATAACTTTAACAAACTGTTACCACATTGGAATTTGGAAATTTGTGTTCAGGGACCATAGTCACTCATATTTGGCTACAGAACAAACTATCTTCTCCTCTTGAGATGAAAGTTGTGTGTTTGCATTGGATTTTCTCCAACTTGAAGGTTATCTTGAGACAGGAGGATAAGGCAGAATGGTTGGTTCTAGAGATGCCAGGATGAGCCAAGGAAGACAACCAATGGCAGAGAAAAAGACTATGAAGCCCTCCCTACTAAGTGTACGCACAGGAAAAGCTCACAGTGTGTGAATGACCTAAAAGTCCATAGTATTGGGTTCCAAAAGTCCCAATTGTCTGGACAGCGTCTGCCATAGAAAGTTTATTCTTTAGCTCCTTTCCTTGAATAAATTCTCTCCTATTACTATCCACATGAGTTGGTTCAAATCATTGTTCAGGACATAAGAATCTGGGAATCCCAGAGGCAACAAATATATTTTTACTCTGTTCCTTTTGTTGGGCAGAAGCTGTTTGATTGGATGCAAGCCTACTTTCCAGTTCTTGCTTGTGTTTCCTAGGCTAGAGTGGTCCTATCACACAGTAACCCTAACTATAGCTAGAGCTTGAGTGTTTCACCTATTTTCCTGGCTTGCAGCATTAGCTCCTTCACAGTACCCTCAGGACCAGGGTCATAGTAACTTGTTGCTACTTCACCATTTCATGTTGATTCCCCCTTACCTCAGTGAATAGACTATTTTCTGTATTATTCCTCTTCTATTTCAGTTTCTTTTCTGACCATGCTTAGTCTACCAGCAAAAAAACTGTGCCTGGAGTTTATATATTTCTGAGTCTAAATATGTGGCAGGAAAATGTCTAGTTTCATCTGTGTATCTGGTAAGCACATCCTGGCTACTTTTCTTTCCTGGTGCCTGACTCTTCATTTTTTGTCATCCTGAGATGGCTCAGTTCTCTCTCTTTCCTCTCACACAGTAAAGTGATTTCCTGACTCATGGTCTGTCCTGTGTGAGGCAAGTAGTTTTCCTCTAATAGCCATGATTCACAGACATATTCCATCTACTCTTTGTCTTAGGAAATTGCTAAAGGTCAGCTGAGAGGGTGTTAATCCAGCTGAAATAGATTAGGGGTCAGTGCTAGTAAAAAATATAGTTTTGTATTTTCTCTTGGGGTTTGAATGAATGTCTGCTGCCAGGTTTTCCTCCACTTGCATGGAGAGACTGACTCACTCCACAGAGACAGTTCATTTTCCTGCATTTTCCATGGCAACAATCTTGTTTCTATCACAGAGAGGCTAGTCACCTGACAGGTTAAAGAGAGGCATGGAGTCCTCTATATTCTTCCTGTAATAATGAGATTTCTTCTCATCTTCTTGAACCAGGTAGCCTGGGATGCTTTGCCTGTACATGAAGAAAGCCGTTTTTTATGCACTGAGACTCCTCAGAACAAGAACAAAGTTGTGTGTGTGTGTGTGTGTGTGTGTGTGTGTGTGTGTGTGTGTGTGTGTGTGTGTGTGTGGTCATTCATGGCTACCCTATTTGGATAATGCCTACATTTTACATATTATGTCCCAGACAGTGCCTTCACCATGGGAAGACACATGGGTGAAGAATACATGTGATGCTTCTCAGGAACACACACACCTGTGGCTGAAGTCTTGGGTAATGAGTGCTTTTGGCAGAAGTATAGGCAAAGGGGTCTGTAAGTGCGTCCTTAGGTGATGAACAATAACATGAGTACTGGCAAGGGACATGGGGTCTAGAACAAGGAGAAGGAAGGACAAACCAAAAGAAAATAGTGAAAAATCTAGGGATTGTAACAGTTTGAGAAACACAAGTTCAATGGGGATTTATGGGAGATACTTGATCTTGAACCATGCTCTTCATCTCTTGGTTATTAGGAGGTGTTCAGCAGGGTGCTTGGATACTGTAAAATACTGCTCTTAACTGGATTCATGCAGGAACTGCAGGCACCCACATCCTACCATGCTCTGCCACAAGCCAATAGGTACTTTACCGTATCACTGTGAGTAACTGTTAAGGAGGACAATGTAAGAGTACAAATGAGAGTTTCTTGAGGCTAAACTGAGGAACTGATTGTACACACAGGAGGAAAACATACATACCACGTTACACTAAAACTGTAATTTAAAGAGAAAGGACTTTGCTGACAGGCTAAATGCAATAAACATAGATCATACCTTGAGGTGAGGAGAAGATTTAGAGATGCAATTTGGGAATCATGTCTTAGAGAGTCTTGAAATTGCAGCAAAAGATCTGGTCTAAGATTGACAGAGACAACAAAAAAAGTGGGAAGGAGGGGTAGCCTGAAGACAAATGTTAACTGGAAAACAGTTAAGTAGAAATACTATTGGTATAACCC
This sequence comes from Cricetulus griseus, assembly GCF_003668045.3. Classification (NCBI taxonomy): domain Eukaryota; kingdom Metazoa; phylum Chordata; class Mammalia; order Rodentia; family Cricetidae; genus Cricetulus; species Cricetulus griseus. Next base: position 370,031,251 of record NC_048595.1, on the reverse strand, counting down.
TGCATAATAATAATTTAATTGCATTTAAAATGAATTTTAAAAGTAATTTAAATGCATTTAAAACAGATTTCAAATGAAAATGTCTTATCCAAGAAATGCAAGGATGGCTTAACACTAGAATATTCATTAAGGAAATTCATCAAAGAGACACAGACATGGTTATACCCTTTGGTACAAGATAGATATGCCAAAATCAGATGCTCTTAGAGAAATATTACAAAAGATGTACCCCAGTTAGCTGGAAAGTGTTCATTTTAGAACATTAGAATAAGCACTGTTGAATCCTGAAAAGCATACCCACTACATTGGAAATATGACTAAAAATATATGTATGTATACTTAGCATGTTGCTGAAGTTCCCACTAATAACAACAATAAAACAAGAGCAAAATAAGAGATACCCTCAAACAGGGAGCCAGTATAAGTTTAAAGAGAAATCAGGCATTAGGGAAATGTCTAGAGATCTACAAGGATGACACCAACTAACCATCTAAGCAACAGTGGAGAGGCTACCTTAAATGCCCTCCCCTGATAACGAGATCGACAACTAACTTATATACCATCCTAGAGCCTTCATCCAGCAGCTGATGGAAGTAGAAGCAGATACCCATAGCTAAAAACTGAACTGAACTGGAATCCAGTTCCAGTTCAGTTCCAACATTGAACTGAGGTCCAACATTGCTAGAGTGCAGCTCTTTTGAATGAGACCTGTGGGTGGCTCTGAAAAGAGCCGTTTAAGATTTTTCAAAGGAGGACGCGCCAGCTTACTTCTTGCGGGGAGCGGCCTTCTTTGCCTTGGCGGCCTTAGGCTTGGTCGCCTTGGGCTTAGCAGCCTTAGAGAAGGAGGAGTGATGAGCAAAGGGGTCAAGACCAGGCTGGTAAAACCCACAGAAACAGATGAACTGAACAAGGGGGAGCTCTTGGCCCCCAGACTGATCAGAAACCAGCATGGAGCTGATCCAGACCCCATGAATGTGGATGTCAGTAAGGAGGCGTCAGAAATATATGGAGCCTCTTGTAGTAGATCAGTACTTATCCCTAGCATAACAATGGACTTTGGGAGTCCATTTCATATAGAGGGATACTCCCTCAGCCTAGACACATGGGGGAGGGCCTAGGCCCTATTCCAAAGGATGTGACAGACTGTTAAGACCCCCATGGAAGGCCTCACTCTCCTTCCATGGTATTGGTATTGTATAGGTATTGTATAGGAAATGGTATTGGATAGGTATGGTGTTAGTGGGGGGCAGGGGAGGAAGGGAGGGAGAGGGAATGGGGATTGACATGTAAAACAATCTTGTTTCTAATTTAAATTAAAAAATAATTAAAAAAGAATTACAAAGGAAGAGAGAAAATAATAAGTATTTGAAAATAAGCTAAGATCATTTATAGTGAATCTAAAATAATGTACCAGAAATACAGAGTGTCTAGAAGAGTCTGGAGTTTGGGTTAAGGTAAGCACAGCTCTGCATTCACAATGAGCAGGTAGATGCTACAAGGGCTGAGAGGACCTAGAAAATAAATTTTGGACTTTCAAGGGGCTGGAGAGAAGGCTCAGCTGTTAGGAGCATATACTGCTCTTTCAGAGGATGTGAGTTTAGATTTCCAGCATCTATTTGAGTCACAACTAGCTCTAACTCAAGTTTTGGGGGGAATAGAAGCCCTCTTCTGGCTTCTGTAAGCACCTGCACACACACACACACACACACACACACACACACACACACACACACACACACACACACACACGGACACACAGAGGGACATTTTTGAAATGAAGGAAAAAATGAACACACATGACTAAATTAAACTTAAAAAATTTGTATTTACCATGACAGTCTAATAAAATGTAAACAATAAAAAGCTAATACAGTCACTGGGAGAAGACATATGTAACATAACTCCCTGGGAGGTATTAATGACTCCTTTAGACTAATGTGTGAAAGGCCAAGACACAATGGGGGAACAATGACCAAGGATATATGAAAACAATTCACTAATGCAAAAACCTCAATTGTTATAGAATATTAATTGAAGATGTGTTATATTTGTTTATGCTGTGAAACATTTAATAATGCAAAATGTGTTACATTCTTTTACTAATTGGAGATGTCCTGTATATGTGTTTCTCTTATTGGCTGATGAATAAAGAACTGATTGGCTGATAGAGATAGCAATGGACATCCGGTGTTGTTAAATAGGATAATATAGAGATTTGACAAGTTAGACCAAGACAAAAGTGATTACAGACCTCTGTTTATTCATGCATTCAGCACTACACATGCATGCATGCATCCATGTATTCAGTAGCTATGTACTCAGTATTTGTATATCTCAGTTATTGGCTCTGTTACCTTAAGTTGCCTCCTTATCACTCACACATCTTCCTAGATTCTTGCCTACAAGCTCCTTGTCCTGGCTTTTGCCTTCAGTAATATTTTCCCCTTAGGACTTGCACCCTCTACTCACCAGCCCCTCCTTGCCTGGCATGGGTGCTGTGCTTCACTCTGCCTGTTACCTCTGACCTCTAACTGCTGCTGTTGCCTGTGCCCCCACAACTTGCCTGGCTACATCTCCATGCTCTAACCTAGGTTGCTCCTTTCTAGCCTTTCTACCTTAAAAATGTCTGCAACCTGAGTTTCTTCTTCACTCCTTTTCTCTTCTGAAGCTCTCTGGCTTGCTTGCTGAATTACTTACCTCCTCGTTGTTCCGGGTAACTTCAGGCATCTTGGTTATGTTTGCTTGCAATATGGCTTATTCTTCCATTCTTTACTCTTGGTCCTACAGTCGCTCCACCCTCGCCTGGGCAGTGGGACATGCACTTGTTTACCTCCCAAGCTGCTTTTCAGTTTTTGCTTCAAACCTCCTCATTGTGCCTGGTCTCTACTGTCTCAAAGCCCTGCCTACTTTGCATCCAATTTGTCAATACAGTTCTAATCACAAAGATCTCTGCAAATATAATGAAAATAATAAATCTAATAAGATTTAGTGAGAAGGTATTATGTAATCAAGGTTGTACCGAGCATTTAAAATGGTTAAATTTTTCTTAATTTTAATTGTTTCTATTGAAGAGACCAGACCATCACCCAGACCCCTGCTTTGACAGCCGTGACAGGCTTCAGAAAAGACCTAGAAAGACATAGGCCCCTGACTCAATAACATGTGTTGAGCTCCCGACTTTGCATGACCTTCTAGTCACTAGGAAGCCAGATACCCTCCATGTGGCAAGGAACCACTGGCGGGCTCTGGATGTTCTTTAGTGATAATACTGGAATGTAGTAGGTAGCAACTGCCCTGGGATGGTCTCTAGGCACAGCAACCTTGCTGCAGCGGCAGTTGACCAATCAACACAGAACAGGTGGCCCAAGCCTGGAAGTGTACCAATACTGAGACTGTTGCTAAGCAACTAGCAGACCTCCAGACACTGCCCTTGCTCTATTCCAATATATTCCCTGCCCCACTGCTGCTCAGGGTCCCTGCTTGTTTCACCAGCTGTGTTGGACAGACAGGTGAACCGAGTTAACTCATAAAATTAAAGACTCTTTGCTTTTGCATAAGATCAGGTCTCTTAGTGATTTTGGGGTTCCGAGTTTGGGCCCAACACCATGGAGTATTGTTACATCCACACATATTTTTTTCAGACTAAGTTAATAAACTCATTGTGATCTGCTACACGGCTGCAAAGAGGTAGGACTCTTTGCAGGACCTTCCCGGTCCTTCCAATTCAGCTTCTGGTTGTTCCAACTGTAGAAAGGTGAAGTATTATAACAAAGCTTACATTCTTCTACAGATCATGATGCTGAGGACTCTCCTGAGGCATCTTTCCTACAGGTGTTGTACCCAAATTCTGAACTCCAAAATCATCAAGAGACCTGTTCCTAAGCAAAAGCAAAGAGTATTTTATTATTACAGAGTTAACTGCATTAACTCAGGCCCTTCATCTGTTCAACATGGCAGCTGGTGTGAGAAGGACCCCAAGGGGCCGTGAGGTGGGGTATTTATTTTGTAGAGCAAGGGGAGTGTCTAGGGGTATGCAACAGTTTCAGGATTGATGTGCTTCTGGGCTTGGGCAGCCTGTGCTGTGTTGACTGGTCAACTGGTTGCTATGTCCTATAGGCCCTCCCAGGGCGGTTGATATGCTCTGCATGTCACTGCTACTCCACTTCTGATTGGTTCCTTGCCATGTGGAGAGTATCTGACCTCCTAATGACGGGGCAGCTCCTGCAAGGTCAGAAGGCAAGAAACCAAGCACATGTGCTGAGTCAGTGGCCTTTGTCTTTCTAGGTCTTTTCTGAAGCCTGTCATGGCTGCTAAAGCCAGGGGCTGAGTGAGGGTCTGGTCCCTTCACAGGTAGAACAGGCTTCCTAAAACATAGCAAATGCAGCCTCAGTGGTCCCCTCTGACCTGCATGGGTGTCCAACTTCTCTGCATGATGTATAGTATTTGTTGTCGGGATCCCATATACAGATCCATCCTCAAATCCTTCTATTAATGATTGGGTCTTGGTCTTACTTGGGTCATAGTCCTAACTAAACAAGAACAGCTCCCATTCTCAGTGCTGTGTGAAGACCTTCCTGGTCCTTCCAACTCAGCTTCTGGTTGCTCCAACTGTAGAAAGGTGAAGTGTATAACAAAGCTTACATTCTTCTACAGATCATGACGCTGAGGGCTCTGCTCAGTGAGTATCTTCACCAATTCCCCACACATTCCCAAAGGGCTATGGTATTGGACCTAGGTAACATAAATAGGGACAAGTGAGTCATGGTTCTCACTCCTAGACCTGAATGAGAAGCGACAGATCCCCCCATTTGTATTTCTGGTAGCAACTGATGTGATGCTTGTGCTTACAGATGCCAAAAATGAAGACAGCTTGAATTCAGAACTGATCTGGCTCTCAGCTCCACCTCTGCTCCTGCCTGTGACTTCTGCAAGTCAACAGGGCACCAAGGTGTCCTCATCTGCAAATCAGGATTCTTTAATGTCTACCTCAGGGGGCTCTTCCAGGGTCTGAATAAGATAAATCTCACTAATCATATGTGTTTAAAAGCTTAGCACCACACTGTGCACAGAACACAGTCAATAATGATGAGTTCATGGCCCTCCTGGTGGTTGGAGAGATGCTGGTGAATAATTGATTTGATCTGAGAATTAGAGAACAGAACACAAAGAACAAGGAAGGCTCTTGTCCCCCAAGATCTGGGCTCAGGCTGCTTGAAATTCTTTTCTCTGGCTGGAGGCATTGTCTTTCACCCTTGTTAACATGTGGATGCCCCCTGGGTCAGCCTTTGCCACTCAAAACATTCTGTAGGCTTTTGAAAATCTTCTCATTGTTAAGCAGTCTCTCTCCAGAACTGGTGTGAGGGAAATTTTGATCCAAAGGCACAAAGGACTAGAGGGTGGCTGAGGTTACTTGAAGTGCAGGTTGGGAGATAGGAACAAGATAATGGCCTGTAACTGAGATCCTGCACCTGTTTTGTGGGTGCTCACTCCTGCAAGCACCAGGCAGCTGCTTACTGGAAGCCTTCCTTCCCCCCAAGACTCCCTATAGGGGATGCAGTCAATCTGGAAGCTTTGTGGTCCATATGAAAATCCAAGAGTGTGACTGACTCAGTGTCTGCAGCATCATCGTCACCTTGAAATGAAAATGGAGTTGGCCAAGAGATTCTGGCAGCTGCCACCCACTGCTTGGTGACACATCGGATAAAGGCATGGTTTTCATTTTCAGTCCTGAGATTACATCTCCTCACCTCTCAGAGCTTCCAGCTCCCATCCTTTCCCCTCATTGCCAGGTGGCTGATCTGCTTGGCAGGTGGCAGCCCTGAGGCACCCTCTTTGCCTTTCTTGCCTTCTTTGCTCTGCTCGGAGATAAAAATGTAGAGCACAGTGGGGTTTTGGTCTACAGTGGAAATCCAGGGCTTTCCTCTTCTTACTGAGCATAGTGGGTGGGTGGTGTGCTGTCCTTGCCCTCCCCATTAATTCCTAAGCTCCCATTCAAGATTCATTTCTAAGTCATTGTTTCGGCCCTCCTTGATCTGGCTGTCCGGAAGCAAGGGTTCCTCTAACAGAGCATGGTTCCTCCACTGAGGAGCTGGCATCCCTCCTCGTTAGCAGTGGGTCTGCACAAGTCAACAAAGCCCACTCACTGGAGAGAAAGATGAGGCTGTTGATGCAACCCTCCCTTAGGATAGGTGATCCATCACAATGGCATGTATTTGGGAAGCAGGAAGAAGACATACTCTAGGGGTACTCTGGAAGCTATCAGCACGGGGAAGCAGAAGGCAGTGGACCACCAGCAGGGCATCCTATGCTATTGGTTTGTCAGCCACATTTAACGTTCCTAGTTAGAACTGAGCAGGAATTTGAGGCACACAGGGAAGAGCTGGCAGACATCACTCAAGTCCTGACTGAGAAAATGATTGCTCCTGAACTTGTCATCTGGCTTCCCTGGGGATTCTGTAGAGACTATAGTTCCAGGTGATATGGTTCCAGATGGTCTGTCCATCATCAATGTGTATATTCAGTCTCCTGGTTCCCGAGATTAGCTGAATGCTGCAACAACCTGAACTCAAAAACATGCCAGGGTCTAAGGGCAACAGCAGAACTTCAGCTACAGAGATTAGGACTTAATTTGATGGGGGATGTTTTTTAGGCTTGGGGAGGCTTCAGTGTTGCCTCAGGTGATCCCAATGGTAATGTTGGAAATTACATCCTCATGGCAAGTGTTCATAGACATTTTATGAATATGGTCATATCGTTGCTACCTTAGGATGTCTGGGCCCCATGGCCTGCATTATAAAACCATTCAGCTCAGCTGGTAGAGCATAAGAACATCAAAGAACATATAATGATTGAGGTCACTGCGTTCCAGCAAAGCTAGCAGTGTACTGGCTGGTTTTGTATGTCAACTTGACACAAACTACAGTCATCATAGAAGAAGGATCCTCAGTTGAGGAAATGACTTCATGATGTCCAGCTGTAAGGCACTTTCTCAGTTAGTGATCAATGGGGGTGGGGTGTTCACCCATGGTGGGTAGTGCCATCGCTGGCTTGGTGTTCTATAAGAAAGTAAGCTGAGCAAGCCATGTGAAACAATTCAGTGAGCAGCTCTCCTCCATGGCCTCTGCATTAGCTCCTGCCTCCAGGTTCCTGTCCTGTTTTTCTGTCCTGACTTCCTTCATTGGTGAAAAATAATGTGAGCTGAATAAACCCTTTCCTCTCCAACTTGCTTTTGGTCATGACTTTCATCACAGCAATAGAAATTCTAAAGAAGACAAACAATGACTGCATCTGGCTATAGGCAGTCATTTACTACACCCCCCATCTCCCAAATTACATAATTCAGACATTTTTTGGGCCTGAGTTTTCCTGGGGTCTAACAAAGGTAGATGTGTTACTTAGTTTTCTCATTTTTATAATCAAATATCTGACAAGAAACAACTTCAGGGAGGAAGCATTAAGTTGTGCTTACAGTCTGGGGTACCATCCATCATGGCAACAGAAACAGTTTGTACTGGGGCTGCTTGCTCACAACTTGGTAGACTAGGAAGCAGAGATAAGACAGGGCTAACAACCTACTAATCTACTTTTCTTCACAACCTGTTTCCTAAAAGTTTCACAACCTCCCCAAGTAGTGCCATTCACTAAACCAAATGTTCAGACTCATGAGCCTATGGGGAACATTTCACATTCAAACAATAGCTGTATAGCAGGAAAAATGATTCAACAAGGGAAGCTGCGATGGAGAAGGGGACATAAATGCAAAGGTAGCTTCTGGTCCATCCTAATGATGGATGATATGATGATATCTGACTAAAGAAAGAAGGAAGACGTCTTGAGGAAGAATCATCTCCATCTGTCAGGTTAGCTGATAACACTTCAAACAACCCCAAAGGGAGCTTTGGGGCAAAGACCATCCATGAGAGGAGGCCCATGGTAGGATGGAGACGCAAGGTTCATGACCCACCTGCCATCATGGTATCAGTTGCCTTCTTAGTTAGGTAAGTGATGGAACCAGAAGGTGCTATGCAATGATGAGTAAGCTCCTCCTTCTCTTCTGGAGGTCTGGGCAGTGTCCCTCCATGTCTGCCACAGAGAAAGACAACAGGGAAATAAGTGTGTTATAATAAGAAGAGGTCAATGTAAGCCAGTTGGTGGTGGTATGCACCTTTAATCTCAGCACTCAGAAGGCAGAGGCAGGTAATCTCTGAGTTTGAGGCCAGCCTTGTCCATAGACCAAGTCCCAGGACATCCAGGGCCACACAGAGAAACCCTGTATCAAGAAGGCAAAGCAAGGAGAGCAAGGTTAGGCATGACCTGGGAACATGGAAGTTTCTAGGAAACCACTGTTGGATCACAGGAGTCAATATTTGTTCTTTTCATCAACAGTGAAAACTCTCATTGCTCTCTGTTCTACTGTGTGCCTTGAGAAGGAGAAAGCAATAATTTTAATAGCACAATAATAATATCAGGAGATAAACCATGAACAAGACCCACTTTTCCAAGAGTTTTCATTTACCTTGTATTTAACCACAGTGACACTGGTGCATTGAACTTGTCTCTTGTTTCTGTCATGTAACAGATTACCAAAGTTTCTCTTGACTTTGAGGTGCAAACTTTATTTTCAGGGTGATAAAACTAAATCATAGCAGTTGAAGGTCTTGCCAAAGCTCACACAGGCATTAAGTGGGGAGCTGAATGCAACATAAACTCTTATGATGAATATAGAATCTTTTAGAGGCTTCAGACATATCCTGATATCTCCTCCAAGCTAGTTCATCCAAGCCACTTATGGCTCCATCCCCCTCAGGGCTTGACTTTCTTCACTCTAATGGACACAGTAAACAAGTATACAAAAGAAATTTGTTTTAAAGGGATCTCCAAACAGTCTTGTACAGAAGCTTAGGTATTGGAGAAAGTAGCAAATGCTGTATTTCTAGTGTCAAAGGAAAGAAATGCAATAATAAAACCACAGTGAAAAACAATTGAAATACCGAAGGTTCCACACCAGTAGAAAATATTTAGGAAACTTAAAAACCACAGGGGTTCCTTGGTGGGTTGTCTTTAAAAAAAATCTTCTGTTTTCACTGTATTTCACCTTTTCAGAAAAAGGAAAAACAAGGAAAGAGGATAGAAAAGAAGGAAAGAAAGAAAAAAGGAAAGGAAGGAAGGAAGGAAGTGAGAAAGGAAGAAAGCAGTGCCTCCAGGAATAAATCTGTGGAAAATATGTCTTATCCCATCTTTCAGTATGCCACCTCCTGAGTGGGGTCTCTGCTTCTATCCCCATTCTGGACACGAAGCCTCTTCCCTCTTCCTCCCCAGTGAGCAGTCTGAGGTCCCTGCCACTCTGAAGTAGACATGTGGACTCTCACTGGCACATCGAGTCTGTCCATCAAGCAGCTAGCCTCCTCCAGAGACACAGGGTGAGACTGAAGACAGTCCTTATATGACCTAAGTAGGGGTGCTGCCCCATCGTCCCTGCTCTGCCCATGTTTCCCAGTGAGTTACTGCACTCAGGTCTCACTCATGGGGAAGAGACCATTCAAGTGCATGGTGTCAGGGTCTGGACTCTTGATGCCATCTTAGAGGCTGTTCTGCCTTTGGGTTCTGACACCAGAGGATTAGCAAGCTTAGCCTAAAAGAACCCAGAATTATAAGCTGCATTGAGACCAGCCCATGACGAAGAATTGGTTGTGTAATTAAGTCACTGAAATGTAGCAATTAGTTGTCACTGCAGAAAAAAGGTGCTACAGCCTTAATCTTACAGAACTGACCTTGAGATAACTTTATAGCTCTTGTTTTTTATTAGTTTCCCCTGTGTAATTTATACTGTATACGACATAAAATGATACCATAGTTTTTACATTACTGGTGTGTTTATTGTGTAAAATCCAAGAAGGCTGTGGCTATTGACTGTGTTGTCCCTGGCTGTATACCCCAGAGTGACATGGGTGAGGACAATGTCCACAAGACAATATTCCCTGGATAAATGCTTTTAGAGTGGATATATGAGAAAGGCTGGCACAAGAGACAGTTCTGGGGAGTCAATGATGCCAAAGAGCACATCTCAGTCATAGGATGACTTTACTGACCATGGGTTAGAAGAGGAAGGAACCTCAGACATCATTTGGGAGGCTTTGTCCCCATTTGGTAAACTGTTCTTTTATGCAATAGGCTTTTGATTCTTCAAGGTAAAGTAAATGGTAGTTTGCATAGATTGGTTCAACACCATAGAAAGGGGCAATTCGACACACACTTAAAGCAATCACAAAAAGTAGAAAGGGGAAAGACTTGCAAAGAAGCCCCTCTAGATGCTTCTTGGGGGAGGGAACTTTAGTGGCATATGGTGTTGTGAATGAACAGTAGACCATGTATGTCACCTAAGGTGCTGTTAAAAAAAGCACCACATTGCATGACTTACAGAAATAGATATGCATTGTCTGATCATAAATATTAGATTATTAATGAAAATTAAAATGTTAGATTACTAATGAAAGTTAAGTGTTCAAAGTTCATTGGCAGTAAGGTTGATTCCTTTTGTGGGGCTGGAGGGGAAAATCTATCCCAACACCTTCTAGAAGTTTCTGATAGTTGTTGCAATTTTGGGTGTTCCTTGGCTTGTAGATACAGAGCTCTGATCTCTTCCTCTTCATTGTTACAGAACACTCTTCTTGCTTATCTCTGTCTGGGTCTCTTTTCCTCATACAGACATGATGAACTCTTCTTGACCTGATTCTATCTGCTGAATTCGGTATCCTTCCAAGTAAGGTCACATGTACTAGCACTGGGGATTTGGACTTCTATGTATCTTTTGAGTGGACAAAATTCATCCATGGTAGACTCACCCTTCCTGGAGCCTGAATGTAACATATGCAGCAGAAGGGAAAGGACAGAGAGTTAAACACTGCTGGCAACATAGTGCTGGCCCCAGAGATGAGGCAAGATCAGTCAGGAGGTGTACAGTAAATGGGGTATTGCAGGTGATGACTGGGCAAGCTGGGTAGAAACATGTAATCAGGCATGGGAAAGTGGACACTGCAGAGCCTAGTGGAGGTACAAGGATGGAGGGGCTGGGTAAGGAGTTCTCATAGAGATGATGCCTGCTGAGTGAGAGCAAGCTGGGGTTTGAATGGAAGAAGGGTGTTCCTAGCAGAGGAAGGAATGAAGACAAAAGCTGTGGCTATAGCAGCACTATGACTTAGAGGTGAAGCTGCCAATGCTTTGCCATATGTACAGCTGAAGAATTGGTGCAGGACCCTGGAAAGATGGGAAGGGGTTGGGGAATGAGAAGCAGCTCTGAGAGCCTGCACTCTTATGGGACAAGGGAATTATTGATCGCCTTACAAATTGTGGGTGACAGATAATCAATCTGCTTTGCATTACACATAGACCAAACCAGCTGCTCATTGCAGCCTGGAGGTCAAACTACTGTCTACAACAGAGAGAGGCTTGAAAGTTGAAGCTGATATGATACAGGATTAGGTTTTGATCCAGAATAGGGTTGTAGAAATGGAGAGGACGGGCTGGATACAGAAATGCTTATGCAAGTCCAGTGGCTAGTGAACAAGATGAAAAATGGAGGCCCAATGAGTTCAGCAATTGGGGAAAAGGAAGGGGCAAATAGAGGGGATAAGCCTAGGCCTGGCCCTGTGACTACCCTGAAAATATCCAGTGGTAGTCAGTCACAACCTCTTCATTTCAGGGCTCCAAATGCTTATTAGAATGGCATTACCTTTGACCATGTTGTTTAGACACTTCAAGATCTCAGATACTTGGGGCTGGTGCGTGATTGGTACCTGCAGGATATAAATCATGGCTTAGTATCTTACAATGGACAAGACTGGGCCATACATGTGAGACAGTGCTGCCTCAGAGCCCATGGTGCTGGAGTTAAGGGAAGTAGCAGGCAGTGCCCTGGAGAGGGGAGACATGAGAAAAAAAGTTGAAGATGAGTGAAAGCATGGGAATGAATACATTCTGCTAGACAGAACAAAAATACCAGAAGGTAGTGGGGAACGGGGGATGAAAGGGAAAGGGCTTCCTTTCAGGGTTTGAGGCACTTCCAAGTGGAAACAACTATCAGAGAACTACTGAAATGTACTGCGAGTGAGAGATGGCTCAGTAGTTAAGAGCCCTGGCTGCTCTTCCTGAGGACCTGGGTTCAATTCCTAGCACACACACACAGTGGCTCACAACCATCTGTAACTCTACTCCCAGGGGATTCAATGCCCTCTTCTGGTCTCCAGGGGCATGACCACATATGGTGCACAGAAATACATGCAGGATGAAACATCCATATGCATCAAATAAAAATAAATAAACCTTGTTTTAAAATGTTCTAGTGGATTGCACAGTAATTGTTACATGTTGAAGCAATAAGATGGTGTTCTTTCTATTAATAATTCATAATGTTTAGTTAGCATATTTTAATATGTGGTGGATTTCTTGAGAAACAACTTGTATTATTTCTAGGTTCACTTTTCTTTTCCTTTGAAAAGAAAGATAGAAGAAAGAGCAAAGACATAACTTTATTTTTCTTTTGAGAGAGTATTTCATGTAGCCTAGGTTGGTGATAAACTGGCTGTGTCTAAGGCTGATCTTGGATTTCCAATCCCACTGCCTTCATCTCTGGAGTTCCGACATTACTGACCTATGTGCCCCCACTTTGGTTTATATGATAGCAGGGATCAACCCCAGAGCCTCCTATGTTCTTGGCTGATACTCCAACTGAGTTCCAGCTCCAGCCCCATGTGTCAACTTTCATGCTATAAATTCCCTATGTTTATCTCTCTTTCCCTCACTCTCTCCCTCTGTGTGTGTGAGTGTGTGTGTGTGTGTGTGTGTGTGTGTGTGTGTGTGTGTGTGTGTGTGTGTGCTCTCACATGTGTACTAGCAGCTTTGCCTGTAGAAGCAGGAGGCCCCAGGGATGCTGGTAGCCTCCTTTTTATGTTCCACCTTGGTTTGTTGAGACAAGGTCTGGACTCAGAGCTCACTGTTTCTGCTACTGGCCGGTGAGTCCCCAGTGATTCTCTTATCTCTGTCTCATCACCAGTGCTGAGATTACATGTGTGTGCTTCTGCCCTTAGAATTTGCACATCGAAATGTAGGTTGTCAGGGTTGTGAAGAAAACCCTTTATCCAATGAGCCATTTCCCCAGTCCCTCATCATGCACTTACAAGTTTATTGTTTTTTCCAGCAAAGCTGCCTGGATTGACCTTTGGATCGGTCTTCAGAACACAAGAGGAGGTAAGTGGAGAAGCAGAAGGAGCCCCTGGACAGAGCCCTACATCAAGGACACCAGAGCTTAATTATTGTGGAATAAAATGTGGGTACAAGGTGGGCAGGGACGGGCTGAAATCCGTGTGGTGTCTGAGCTGAGACTATAGCTGCCTGCATTGTTAGCAAACTCCAATTAGATTGGAAATCTGGTTCTATGTGGACAAAGCCTAGTTAGCATTCCAGGCAGGCTTCTAACAAGCTCTTTGGAAATGGCACAAAAAAGTGAGCACCTGGGTGTGAAGGCAGTGTCTGAGAATGAAGAGCCCAACCACGCTGTAATTACAGCACTGTCTGGCTGTCCTTCCAAGGGTGGGCTTAAGCACCCATGCTTGCCATGTCTTTCCACAACTGCAGAGAGATGGCAGCCTTTGGAAAAGCCTGTCCTGCTAAATCCCCGAGTCCCTGGGCTCCCCTTGGCTTGACCTCCACTTCTCAGGAGCTGTTCCTTAGTGACAGTGGTACCCACTCCTCTCATCCTTCCTCTGGACGCTGGTGAAATATGAAGTGCACAGCTCAGAGTCCACTTTCAAGGAGATATTTAATCTGGATGTTAGTTCCTGATTCTAGTATAAGCCTCTAAGATTTTGTGGCAGGATGAGTGAGTTCTTTGAAGGCAATTGCCACTGCAGCTACCAAATGCCTCTCAGGGGTTTAATCAGGGCCTGGCCCTGGTCTAATCACTGCCTAATGCAAGCTCTCACCTAAAATACCTTCTGTGCAAGCAGGGACAGTTATGTAACTAGTTCAGAGGAACCAAGCTCAGAAAAGACAAATTGCTGTGACACCAGCCCAGCAATACAGGGGCCCTGTCTTAAAGCCTCCCACATCTCCTTGACATCTCACACTGCTCTGTCCATCCTCACCACACAAATTGGCCTTCCAATGACTTTGAGGTTCCAGTTTGAATCAGGCAGGACATTCTAAAACGGGCACCCAGCTCATTTGGAGGTATGAACAATTCCCTGCATCTTTGAGTAGGGGACGGCACTGATCACGGCACTGAGTAGCAGACTCAGGTCTATAAAAACTCTGTCTAAAGCAAGAACAGCAGAAATCCTTCTATATGGATTGCATTAGGGTCTGTTCTCCTTGGTTGCTACATACTCTGTGCCCAAGATGTTCTGAATACAGATTATGGAAGGTGTATTTGGAGCTAGGATGTATGAGCCAGACTGCCCAATGGTCCCCATTCCTTGATAGATAAAGGGCTGAATCAAAGAGAAGACAAATTTTGACAGAATCTTGGACCCAGTTTTCTGCTCTCTCTACTTTTTGATCATAGAATAATCTGGAAAAGAGCCAGCTAGCATGGCACTGCCAGGCAGATATGATGTTTGAGGGATACAAAGTGTGTGTTTGGTGTGTGTGTGTGTGTGTGTGTGTGTGTGTGTGTGTGTGTGAGAGAGAGAGAGAGAGAGAGAGAGAGAGAGAGAGAGAGAGAGAGAGAGAGAGAGAGAGTATTAGAGCCAGGTATTCAAATTCACATCAATTCCCATTGAGGATTAAGGTAGGAAATGGCTACAATGATTTGTGCCATTGAGATTTCTGGTTATAAGTTAATGAAAGAGAGACGAGAAAAATAAAAGTATAAGCCAGCACAATGACATTCAGGAATCACAAAGACCCTTAGAAGTTGGTGTTTCCATAGTAAGAATAGAGATCATTCCAATCTATATGGTAGTGTATTTTATTACATCAGCTTTGATAAACTGGTAACAAAATGACTTTTGGATAGCTGGATGCTGCTCCTTGTGCATTGAACCTCTCAGGATGACAACTGCATTGACCAGGAAGCAGATGGTCAGGTTATGTAGTGTGATTGTTCATCTTCATTGTCAACTTCACTGGCTTTAAAATCACAATGAAAACATGTCTAAGGCAGGTCTGAGAAGGCAGGTCCAGAAGTCTTTTATGTGGGCTGATGTGGACTGCTGTTCCATGATTTGGGCATCCTTGATTGGATAAAAGAGGAAAGTGAGCTGAAACCAGCCTTCATCTCTTTCTGCTTCCTGGGTGTGGCTGCAATGATGCTCCTGCCACTGTGCCTTCCTCACCTGACAGACTGTGTCCCCTCTTAAACTGAGACCCAAGCTATCCTTTCTAGATTATGTTGCTTCTTGTCAGATATTTGGTGACAGTGACGTGAAAGGCAACAGAATATAGCTAGTGTCCCCACAAAGAGCTCATGACCATGTTCCCTGGGCCTGCCACTGCAGGGAAGAATGGAATGAAAACATTACAGAAAATGTCCACACCCCTACCCAACCATCTCTGTTGAGTCCTAGTATCTTACAGTTTGTTGCTACAGAGGATTCTCAAGTAACAGAACATTACAGATAAGCCGAAAGCCTGTTATGTAGCAATAATAACAGCAGACAGCTACAAATCACCAGTGTGATATGCCATAGGCTCTCCATGCATCTCCATCAGCATTTTCTATCCCTAAACAATCCTGCAAGGTGGTCAATAAGAGTATCTCAGTATAGATAAGAAGAAAGCAAGTGCAGAGATCATGAGGGAGTAGAAATGTTGAGTCAGGTGTAGATTGGAAGAAAGGATATTCGATAGGCAGGGTTTTAGTTGGGGGGGTTAGTAGGAGGGAACTGGGATTGTCATGTGATTCAATCTTGTTTGTAACTCAAATAAAACAAAAATTAAAAATAAAAAAAGAAGAAAGCAAGGTACACAGCAATCTCCAAGGCCATTCTTGCTGGTAGAGATGCTGCTCTCTGAAGCAGATGCAGAACCACTCTAATGACTTCAGTTCCTCTTGCATCTGTCTAAACTGAATACATATGGGTATCATGCTGCACTTGCAGAGAACAATTTCCACTCTATGAGATTTCACCATGCAAATACATCTTGTCACAGCTTCATTTAATTTTAAATGTTTCCTGGCTTTTCAACAATGACTTTTTTCAAATTTATTATTAATTCATCTGTTCATAGATGTTTGCATATTTTCTACTTTTCTTTCATAGGTAGTACAAGCACATTTTGTCTTCCTATGAAAGGGCCTCCTTATAGATGCTTTAAAGTAAAAACATAACTCAATATAACAACAAAAACAAAAAAAGGCCTTGGGTGATGTTCCTGAATTGTGCTGAGCACTAAGGGTTGGATTTAAAATTTTATATGCATACAGGCTCTATTCCAAGCATCTGAGTTCATCAGCCTGTTTTGTGTTTTGTTTGCTTCTATTTGTTTTAGCTGCTTGCCAGGTAATTCTAATACACAGCTGCTTTCAGAGCCACAATTGTCAGCCACAGACCTTTACCCAGAGTAACAGTGCTTTGAAATTTCATATTTTTTGCAGTTTTTTAAATTTGAATTAGAAACAAGGTTGTTTTACATGTCAATCCCAGTTCCCTCTTCCTCCCCTCCTCCCCAACCACCCCCCAAAATACTTTTGGTCATATTATTTCATAATTAGCTTTCCCAATTTATCTCCTATGTGCCATCTGTGAGACTGGACTACCATTTGGTCCTAATTTTGTAACACATGGCCATTTGTTCCTTGACTATACAGGCAGTTGTGAATATCCAATGTGAGTTCTGGGAATGAACCTGGGTCCTCTACAAGAGCAATGCATGTTCTTAACCACCAAGCCAGCTCTCCAGCCCTGTGTATTTTTAATATATGAATTTGATTGATAGTAGAGTACCTGAGCCCATTTTCTCTGGGTTGATATTTTCAAGATACTCTTGTACTTATTATATTTCTGCATTTTTAATGAAGGTGAGCAAAAATGGCATTGGGTTTGCTTTTATACCAACTCTGGTGGTCTGCAAGTGAATTGTTTTGTCCATCTGGATTAAATATTACAGTGGTACTTGGGGTCCTGTCTGTCTCCTCTCTAGTTGTTCCCTTTGGGACCTGTCTGGCCACTATTTGTTCCTGTTCCTTAATCTTCCCCCTTTGCCTTCTTTTAGAATAAAAGGATTACTGTCCCCATTCTCATTGCATCCCATGTCTAGTCTCACATCTCTCTCTGTTCTTCTACTGGGTGCAATGTAATTAAGATTCGGGGCTTTGGTCTACTGTGGACTAAAATGACAGAAACATGAAGGCAATAATGTGAGCATGAACATCCAGTGTTCTAGCTTCATGGTGGACATAGCAGAAGGAAGGATTTGTATCCGGTGTGTAGTAGTCACGTGTGTATAGGAAACTGAAAGGAAACAAATACAGCCAGTGAAAGTAAACACTGAAGGTGAATGAAAGAACTTTGCAGAGAGATAATTTACCACCAGCTCACCAGCACATCTTTGCTAGACACCAAAGGATGCTCTTCTGGCAGAAGAAAATGACCCCACATGGAACTGTGATCCTATTGGATAGAAAGAAGATCCATTGTTTAAAATAAATGCAAACATTTGAGGCAAAAAAATGACTGTGTTGGTTATGAGAGGGAGCATGCAGCGAGAGAAGAACACAAACAATTCAACATCATAGCTAGAGCTGCCATTTACTGTCTGCAGGTAACAGATGTCTTGACTGGGGTGTTGACTATCCTAAGAGAGATGTATGTCAAAACTCTTACACCTGTGAACTTGGCATAAGGTGCACTTACTGCACATTATTTATCAATAAAATTAATTTTAATTAATTAATTAATTAATTAATTATAATTAATTTTAATAAAAGAAAAAACCAAGAAGGTAGGGGGAGAGCTCATTTGGCTAAGTGCTTGCCCATTTATTTTTGGAAAGGTTCATGCTGCACTGTGTACCTATAATCTCAGAGTTGGAAGGGACATTTGTGGACTCACTGATCAGCCAGTCCAGCTGAATAAGTGAGATCTAGATTCAGTGAGAGATCCTGTCTTAGTAAGATAGATGGAAACTGAGGAAGACTATATCCACAGCTGACCCTCATATGCAGGTACATGGATTTGTTCTGGAATGACTGTAAATGTATGATTAATGGTGAAAAGAACTGATCTAGTTCTATGCCTACAATGTGAAGAACTTACAGTTGTCAGTCCACTGGAAGATCCTGAGAGAAAACCATCCAAGTCTCCATTATAGGAGATACATAAAATACATGTTTGTATGCATCTGTATATATATAAGTACACACACACACACACACACACACACACACACACACACACATATATATATATATATACATATATATATATATATATATATAATATATATATATACTCAAAATCTTCATTTGTGTCTGCTTTGTGTTTTGAGTTAGTTTCTCTCATTTTTTTTAATGATCAACTTGCCCATGATCAAGCATTTTTCAGATTTTCCTGTGTATGTGTGATTGTAATTGGTGTTCAGAAATACTGTTGATTTGGGGGAGGATGCTGCCTTGAAATCCCTGCTTCTCAGAACTGTATTTCCCACTGTGAATTCAATTCATGAATTCAATTGTTGGAAATGAAAGGTTGCAGCCTTGTAGTTCTATGCCACCCCGCCCCCCTGCTTAGGGCCTGCTCAGCCTTCTAGAATGTCAAGGACACTTTAAGAATTACATTGTATCTTCAGAAAACCTTGCTATGAATTATTTGTAATAGCCAGAACCTGTAAGCAACCTAGATGCCCCTCAACTGAAGAATGGATAGAGAAAATGTATATTTACACATTGGAGTACTACTCAGTGGAAAAAAAAAAACAATGGAATCTTGAAATTTGCTGGCAAATGGATGGAACTAGAGTTCCATCCTGAGTGAGATAACCCAGTCACAAAAAGATAAACATAGTATGTACTCACTCATATATGATTTTTAGACATAGAGCAAAGGATTGCCAGTCTACAATCCATACTGCCAGAGGATGTAGGAAACAAGGAGGACCCCAAGAGAAGATTGCATAGTCCCTGGAAGAAGGGGGGGACAAGAACCCCTGAGCAAAGTGGGAACACGGTGCGGTGCAGGGAGAGGAAGGAGGTGGGAAGGGAAGAAGGGGAGGGGGAGGAGAACAAGGGGACTGAGACAGGGGAGGAATAGAGAAGGGCAAGAAAGGAGATGCCATGATGGAGACAGTAGAGGTTTGGAGAGAGGTCTGGCACAGGGGAAATATTAGGGGATCCATAGGGATGACCCCAACTAAGAATCCAGGCAGTCATGGAGAGGATACCATTGTTGCCCTTCCCCTATAATGAGATTGATGTCTACCTTGGTTGCCATTCCTAGAGCCTTCCTTCATCCACTAGCTGTTCGAATCAGAAACAGGCACCCACAGCTAAGCACTGAACCATACTCCTGGAATCCAGTTGTGGAGAGGGAGGAGTGATGAGCAAAGGAGCCAAGATGGTGCTAGAGAAACCCACAGAAACAGTTGACTTGACCTAGTAAGAGCATGGAGACCCTAGTCATAAAGCTGGGGAAACAGCATTGGACTGAACCAAGCCCTCTGAATGTGAGTGCCAGCTAGGAGACCAAGATAGTCTATGAGACCATAGTATGGTGGAGCCAGTGTTTATCTGTAGAGCACAAATGGACATTGGGAGCTCGTTTCCTATGAAGGGATACTGTTGCATGTTATGATAAATCTTTCCACCAAAAGCCGCCGAGCCCCACCACCACGTGGGAGCTTTACACCAGCCACCTGCCCGAGTTAGACCCAAATGAATACATAGAAACTTGTATTAGGTACAATGCCGCTTGGCCAATGACTAGGATTCTCATCTGCTAGCTCAGTCTTAATTATCATAAATCTATATATTTTATAAGACTTATCTTATTGGACACCTTGTTGGCGTCCCTCCTGGCTGGTGCATCACATCGTGATGCTGGCCCAGGAGCAGAGGGGAAAAGAGGGCCCTTCCTGTTTCTCCTTTGCTTAAATGAGTCTCCTTGCTATGTCACTTCCTGCCTGGATCAGCACTTCTCTACTACATTTTCCAGAATCTTCTTTGACTCCTAGTCCCGTCTACTTGCTGTCTCATTGGCCAGACAGTATTTTATTTAACAATCAAAAAGATAAACATACACAGTACATTCCCCATCAGTTGCAGCCCAGATACAGCAAGGGGGACCTAAGCCCTCCCCCAAATGACATGACGGACTTTGAAGGTCTCCTGTGGAGGGCCTCACTATCCCTGGGGAGGAGTTAGGGGATGGATTGGTGGGGGTTGGTGGGGAACATGGGAGGATGGGGCAAGGGAATGGGGGGGATGGATATGTAAATATGAGTAGTAATTAAAGAATTTAAATAAAAATTATTTAAACCACAAAAAAGATAGAAAACCTTGCTATTTAGGTTTAAAGCATGCCAGTCCCTGCCTTGGTCACATGAGGGCAATTCCCTCTGCGATTTATTCTTATGGTCTGATCAGGCATTGTCTGCAGAGATTTTGTTTTAAAAAAATGAAAACAGAGTGCACTTGACTTTCCTCTCAGGAAACACAAAATGTCCTGCTGCAAAATATAGGTAAGATGCAGACATGAGTACCGGGAAAAGCAGAATCATTCTGAAATCCCATCTTAACAAGAGGACCACTCTAGCCAATTCAGTGTCAATTTCCCACTGTCTTTTATTGCTTTGGTTATTTATACATTCATCTACAGTCAACAAACATCCTGTCCTGAGAGGCAGATACAGAGCGTACTTCATAGTCGCCCTTGCTCAAGGCCTCCATGGTCTTCCCATGGTTTTGGGATGGAGTCCCAGAACCCAGCAGTACTCTGGCCTCCCATCTTCATGGTCCTTGTTTCAGCTTCACCTACATCCCTTATAGTTCTCAGCACATGCTCAGGTGATTGTACTCTTATCGCCCTCCCCGAAAGCCACCTTCTGTTTCATTCCTTCCTATCATTCCTTATGGTAAGCCTTCTGGTGGCAGCTGAAGAACAAGGCTGTGGAATGATACCCATCTTTCTGGGCAGATGTGCCCTTTACTGTGGATTCTGTTCCCCCCTTCCCTCCATACCCCCTTCATCCAATCATGAGTCTCGGGCCTTGGCTTTTCCTGATCCAGGATACTCTGTCTTTAACATGATCACTCACTTGCATGTAACCAAGTCTGCTGTTGACTCAACCTAGTCTGACCATGGAGGGCAATGACAGATCACTTTGGCTCCTTATTTTTGTCTGGGTAGCACTTAGTACTTTGTAGGCAGTGTTTTAGATTTATAGATGTAACTATCCTTCCCTACCAGTTTGGGCTGTCACCTTTTTGTAGATTAACACATGGGTACTTGTCAGCCTTACCTCTGCCACCTCCTATGATATGATACACTGTCAAGTGTGGATGAGTTCATGCAGTCTTGGGGATGAGCCCATAGTACTCGTCATGTGAGTTTTCCTGGGGAGATGTAAGGAAACATCTATTCATTTCACATTAAGCACCAAGAGATCAAAGCACAGTTTCATCCAAGTCCATCCTGGTGAACCAGTAAGTTTTTCAGGGTTCATTCCAGAAGCCTGGGTGAGAGGCTACTTAGAGTAGCATTGATGACTCAAAGACAGATGCAAGGATGTCAAATCCCATCCCAGCAGTGATGGGTGAAGATGCAGGAAAGTTACACCATGGGGTTCCACCCAGTTAACCTACCACCTATCATAACATATAGAACCCAAGATCACCAGCATCTAGGTGTATGAGGGACCAGTAGATTGAATCGCAGGAAGGGTTTTAACTCATCCTTCCATCTATAAGAGAAGTCTTATTATGCCATCATGTCACCCCAGAAATGGTTCTCACAGTGAAGTCATTGTGTTTATTTCATTGTCATGACCTCATGGACTACAGCAAACTTAGCTCCTGATGGCAATAGTCATGTCAGGCCTGGGAGGAAATCGATTTACATCACATCTGCTGTTGAGAGAGGCACCAGGTACTTGTCAGCAAGGCAGAGCCTCTCTGTGGGGAAGATGGGGAGTTGGCAGCTATGGAATCATATTCATAAGTTCTGGCGACTTTGGAGAAAGGCTGTCACACATACTTCTAGAGTTTGAAAAATATGTCTAACTGATTTCAGGGCTACAGCAAGAAATGTTCTGAAATGTATCAGCAAACCCTTGAGGTATGTTTGGTATGTCTGGATTTCTCTTTATCCTGATTTCTTGTCAGCTGGTAGGGTTGAAGCTACTGCCAGGGACAAGCTGGTATGGCCAAACAAAACTGTGCCTACCAAGGTCAGTTGTACACCCACAGCCTGTCATTAGGGCTAGTTCTTCCAAGTGTAATACTCCATAGGAGCTGTTGTCTTTTCCTTTCTACTTTGTATACATGATTTGAGAAGTGACTTGGCCATACAGGCTGTGTTCTCACTCAGGCTGTGGGCATCTCACTGAGTTGCAATGGAGGGCAGTGAAGAAAGGGACTCAGTGGATAAAATTCCTATTAAATTATGGCCCTGTCACATGCTAGTCATGTGATGCTAAGCCTGGGATTTGGCCCTTTTCAGTTGGTTTCTTGATTTGTAAAACAAGAATTAATAGGGGCTTCTTTTACCAGTAGCCCCAGCATTGACCAGGCATTTCTGTGGTCTTAGTACATTGTTCAAATAATTGAAGACATACACAGACTGTTAATTGATCAGGAGTTTTTACAGGGACAAAGTGACAGTATAGCTCAGATACCTTGTAAGAGAGCAGCAGACTCCCTGATCTGGAGTACTCCAGTGTACCATTGTTGTTTGGGGCTTCCTTTTATGGGATTAGGAGGAGGAGAGTGAGTTACAATGGGGCCTAGCATGGATGTGGATAGTTCTCTGTTTTGACTGACAGGCTTAGGTTATGAAAACTCTTGTTCACTGTGCATGCCATTTCTCATAATGCATCTGATTTTAATTGTGCGCACACCCAATTATGCACAGGCATAAGATTGTAAACAGAAATTTCTCTCTAAAAGTTCATGGTAAGGGCAATTTGCTGTAAACAGGTCCAAAACCAGTTTAGGCCAGATCAACTCCCTGTCTCCTGTTCCCAGACAGGTTTGTCTGAATGGAAAGTGAACAAAGGGGGCAGTTCCCAACAACTAGTTATGGAGAAGTAATGCATTTCACTATTTGAAGCAGGTATGTGAGGGTTCCAAGTCATAAAATGCATTGTTAGGAAAGGGGCATGTGTGGCTCAATCCCAGCTGAATCCTTGGGTGCTGAAGTCCCTCATGGGGACTTTGTGGGGGATGGACTGTCAGCATAGTGTAGTAAGAACACACTGGATACGGGTAATCACAAGCACTCAAGTCTTCTGCAGTTTTATTTTATTTTACTTTTTGAGACAGGTTGCAAACTGACCTAGTACTCACTGTATGGCTCAGGCTGCTTTAAAATTTCTGTTTATTCTTCAGTTTCAGTCTCTTGAGTACCATGATGCTTAGCTTCCATTGTGATTTGAATTTGTGTTTCCATGACAACTAGACTTACTGTTTTGAGCCTTTCATATGCTTATTTGACATTATTAATCTGTTGTTTTATCAAATGTCTGTTCAAGTGTTCTGCTCATTTTTAAGTGGGGTCTTTTATTTTGTTAGTGATTTGGAGGAGCTCTTTATATATTTTGGATTCAAGTCCTTTGGAAGATACATTTTGAGTATTTTTCTCAGTATGTTATTGTCCTCATTATATTAATTCTGTGTTTGATAAGTTTATAGTTTTAATCAATTCATGCTTTGGATCTATGTATTCTATTTAAAGTTGTTTTTATTGTCTTAAAGTCTGTGTCCTTTAAAAGCATTTAGCATTTGGCTTGCGCTAACTCAGTAGTGTCACTTGAGGCAGAGTTGATTTCGTTCCTGTGTCATCCTATATTTCCTATCAGTTGTTGGATAGCTTTTCCTTTTACCTTCACAGCCTCAAATAACAAATTATCCACCACATCACCGCTCCCTTCATTCCATTCATTTGTCTTTTGCCACTTTCCTTTGGAGTGCTGCAGTTTTACACTGGGAAATGCCAGTTTTTTAACCTTCCAGGGTTATTTTTTTTCCCATGGCTACTTTAGGGATTTTGTATGGTAATATATTTTTAGAGACAACTAGCACCGTGTTAACAAAGAACTTACTGTTAGTGATGAGGGAGAAGAATGGGGTGCAGAGTAAGATACAGAAAGTCTTGTGTAAAGCCTGACAAAATTAGTGTCTATATAAAAATGGCAAAAAGGAAGGCTAGAGCACGTACACCTCCTCCTTTTCAAGGAGGCAGACACATTAGGACACTGGTGCTGGCACAGAGGCACTCCAACTGTCTGAAGCTGACCTGTAATGATTTGCAGTACTGATGTGCACAGCCCTGAGTGTACATTTATGATGCTAATGAAATATTCCATACATGAAGTCCTACATTGTGGCCTGGGGAGATGGATGTATTAGTAAAATGCCACTACACAAGCAAGAGGACCTGAGTTTGCCCAAGAGCCCAGATTACAAAATAGGCATGGTGCTGAACATTTGTAATCCAATCCCACTGCTGGAAAGGAGGAGACGTGTGGATCCCCGGGGGCCTGCCAGTCTAGTTGGACTGTTGAGCCCTGAGCCAGTGAGAGATCCTGTCTCATAAGAAACAAGCAGATGTCTCCTGGTAATGATACCTGATTTTGACTTCTGGACCCCATACACATGCATACAAAATGTGTGTTCCTCTTCTATACACATCCTTACACATAAAAAGAAAAAAGAGATTACAGGTAAAACCATAAATAAACAACCACGTGGAAAAAATGCCCATGTATACAAAGGAGCCAAAAGCTTGTGTTGTGTAAATGAGCTCTGTGGTGATTTGAATAATAAAATGATGGCCCCATAGGCTTATAGATTTGAATGCTTGGTCACCATAGGATAACACTATTTGAAAGGATTAGGAGGTATGGCCTTGTTGGAGGAAAGGTGTGTTTAGAAGTGGGCTTTGAGGTTTTCTAAAGCCCAAGCCAAGCCCATTGGCTCTCTCTTCTTCCTACCTGAGGATCCAGATGTAGTACTCTTGGCTCCTTCTCCAGTACCATGTCTGCCTGTGTGCCACCATCTTCCTTGCTGTGATGGTAATGGACTGAACCTCTGAAACTGTAAGTAGTCCCCAATTAAATGCTTTCGTTTGTAAGAGTTGCTGTGGTCATGGTGCCTCTTCTCAGCAATAAAACTCTAAGACAAGATCATAAGCCCATGCTCCATGACTTACAAGTCCTGATCCTTTATGCTGTGGGTCCACTGAGCTACTGAACTCTCTTCTCCAGCTGCTTCCTCCCTTGGAAATGAACTTTTCCTTTTAAGCTGACCCAGCTTTTGATGTAACTGTGTCGTTTCTGCTCCATTCTGTTTTGGGATACAAGAACTTATTAGAACCCCTTTAGAGGTACCTTCATGACCAGCCAAAATCAATGGTTTGGATACTAACAACAAATAATCATTGGACCTGTCACTATATGCTGGGCAAGACACTCAGCCTTTGGGATCCCTTGTCACCCTCAATCTACAGTGCAATTGTGGGAACAAGGAAGGTTAATGCACCTTTACGGAATAGACAGTGGGAAGTCAACATAACATTCAAGTTGTAAACTCTGTTCTTTGTCTCCACATCTAGAGGTCTTAACGCAATTCAGGGATGCCTCTAAAACTCACCACTTTTCACTGAGTGGCCTGGCAGGACCATGCAGTCCAGCTGGATCCCTGGCTTCCAACAAAACTACCCCGAAGGACATCTGAGCTCCAGACCTCTAAGGAGCTTGGCAAATACCTCTTTGAACCAGCGGCATGAATTCATGTCTCTCTGTTGAAACCTATTTCTAATTTTTATGTTTTTAATTGAGTTTATTCATTGTTAAGAGTTGTGATAAACACACAAATTCAAGTGTATCATGTTTTTTTACTATACCCTTTCCCATCTTCTTAATTTTGTCTTTTTCGCTCTTCCTCTGTCTATTTTCTATTATCAGTACACACCCACACCCAAACCCCCCCCACACACACTAAAATTTTAAAACAAACCAACCTTGAAGATTTTAATTGAACTAGGCACCAGACCCTGTGGGTTTCATCAACATCTGTTGTTTATTCTTTACACTAACCTAATAAGGTGAGTTTGGGATCATGATTCTTATTCCAAGATGAGGAAAGAGAGGCACTGGGAAGCTGTCCACTGCTAAAGGTCACAGAACCACCTTCCAGGACCAGTCAGGCCTGGCTCCAGAGCCTTGTGTGAGGGCCTTACTGTGTCAGCCACTGCTCCTGTACCAACCACTCAGCTTCCATTACAGTATGACACTCTCTCAGGCTGGTAAAAATAAATGTATATTAGCTCCTTTTTCTGCCACTGTGACAAATGCCTGCCAGAAACATCTTATGGAGGAAAGATATATTTGGGTTCTTGGTTCCTGAGGGTTTAGTTCATGTTCACTTAGCCCCACCCACATGGGCAGACCCAGAGCCTGTGACAGAGGCTGTTCAACTCTTGGTCAACAGAAAAAGAGAAAGGGAGGGACTGAGGACCTGGTATAAACTTCAAACACGTGTCCTTACTCTAATATCCTGCTTCCTCCATCTAAGTCCTGCCTCTCAAACTTTCCATGAGCTCCCTAAATACGTTACGCATTGAGTCCATGCCATTAAAACATGAATCCATAGAGGACAGTACCCCTTTTCCAGTTGCTGATGGCTGTAAAGATGGATGTATCAGTAAGGTTCTTGCTAAATCACTAAGTCATGAACTTGTGTGGTAAGATCCACCATGAAAGTATGGGATCTACTAAATGTGCATATCTACCACTTGTGAAAAGCACCAATGTGGCAGGGCCAAGGCTGTATCTCACAGGACTCTACGTGTCCAAGGCAGGCTTCTCTCCACATAGCTGGTCTGAAGAAGACTATGAGATTGTAGGTAACAGCAAGCCACACTTACTTAAGGATTAAAAATTCAGACTTGCAGACACTTCTAATACTTATAGGGCAGAATATATCAATTTAGTCTCTTTAGAAAATGCAAATTAATTCCTTCATGGTTTGGGGTTAACTGTGGCTTCCAGCTTGGTGATATACCCTCATGGATAGGTGGAAGGCTGAGGGTTTAAAGCTGTGGTACGTTGTTATTTTATCCTATCTCCAAACACCCTTAGGTAGAGGGAAAGCTCTTCTAAGTCCAGAACATAGGGACAATCCCTCATGAACACTTAGGGGACTAAATGGTAACTGTGGCAAGGTATGGAGTAGTGGAAATCCTGCCTGCTCTAGATGAGCTGGAGACAGAGCTTGGGGTTACTATGAAGGCTCCTAACTACAGCTCTTAGGTCAAGTTAGTTCTCATCCGCATATTTGCCTGCAGTAGAAGAAGGGGCAGGATGGATCAGAGAGCAGCTGGGGTGAATATCAAAATGCATTGCATGAAATTTTAAAAGGACTAATAAAATACAAAAAAGATGGAAAATCTACTTCATTATATGTTTTGGTCCTTTTAATTTTTTTCCTGAGCTTTTTACTTTGTCAACTAGATTACCTTTGGATGGCCTTTTTGTTATCCCATTTAAATAGCTGGGCCAATGTATGGTGGTCCACGATGCATCTGAATTTGCCACAGACAAATCTTCTTTGCATGAGTAGGTTCTGCCTTTCTTGGAAGCAAAACTGAGGCCTTCAAATCCCTACACTGCTTTTGATCTTCTCCCTTGGGGTGCCTGTCAAGCATCTACTTCTATTAAGAGCACACTTGCTTTCTGGCTTTGGTACTTTCTGTTTTAGTGGAATTTACCATGGCAACCTGGGAGTCCACAGCCATATCCTATAACCTTGGTAGACCCTGGACTCCTTGTAGAAGCAACTACTTTCTATTGCTCTTTTCCCTGCATGCTTGTTGTGGGGGTTAAATGACATAAAGTTGGTAAAGATGCACAGAAAGTAAAGGACAAAGGGGTTGATTTCATTCCCTTTACTTCCATTCTCGAGTTTGTAGCTATGTGTTTCCAAGTCCAAGGCCATATTTCACCCAAGCACTGGATTCTAAGGGCAGATGCCCAGTGTGGGTTTATATTCAAAACATTCCTTTTATACACAAATTTGGTGAATAATTTTTCAAATGATTTTGTAGTATTTCTTCAAAATGACAAATGAAAACTATTCATTAGGAGTAAGAATGCCAAAAGTGCTTTCCAAATAACAGTGTACTCTGTATAAAATTATTTTTCTCTCTCATGTGGTGCTTAGGCACTGGCCTAGGGATAGGTAGAAGTGTGTGCTCCTGAGCTCCAGTGAGGAAGATACATTCCAGCTTCCAGGTGCCTTCCAGCAGGGCTTATCCATTTTTCTCTGATTGCCTCAAATTTGTCACTGCAGCAAGAGGCAGAATCCCATGAACAAGACCAAGTAAGACAAGGTAAAAATAGAGGCTGGGAAGGGACGAGGATGCACTGGGATTCTGCACAATTTTAAGGCTACCACACTGATCCAACTTGGAGAAAAAGAGTGCTTTTCTGCATTTTTGGCTTCTTGCATCCCCATGCTCCTCACTGTTCCAGGGTAGCAGGAACCACTGACCTCAGTCCTAGGCTGCCTGGCAGTACAGGATGACATGACTATAGAACCTGTTAGGATCATTGCTGGGTGTGGATGGGACTCCAATCATTTACCTTTCACAGAGTTCCCTGAATGAGCATGCACCTTTTATTGGACAGATAAGGCCCCAGAGGCCTAAAGAAGTTCCCCAGGCATCCCAAGGTTTCCCTCTTATAGGCCGTGGAGCTTGGACTAGGATATTCAGACACCACGTGGTCACCCGTTGTGGAGCTGCTGTGCAGTGATGAGCAGAAAGCATCCAGCACACAACTTTCCTCAAGATGATCCAGAAGGCACACAGATGCTCAGCCACCGTTTCTGTGTTGTTTGCAACCTGTGCTTTTATTGTCTCATTTTCAACTTTAGCTTGGCTTCTATTTAGTTACTGTGTGTGCATGTGTGTTATGGGTCCTAGGAATGGAACTCAGGTCACAAGGCTTGGCAGCAAGCCCGTTTACTCAGGGAGTCATCCAATCAGCCCCAGTTCACATTCTTGTTTACTCTCTTGTCTAGACATAAACTAAATAGCTTCTCTTTCTGCTTCGTACCCATCCAGTCCCTTGTTCACTCAAACTTCTGCCATTTGCTTTCCACACCACACACTGTTTCCTGTTCTCTCAGGGATGACTCTCTTCCTCTTTGTTCCTTATTTACATATTTTTAAAATTCCAGCCCTTATCCCATATGCTATGACCTATGCGGCTCACTGGGTAGGAGATAAAAGGTGGGTGAGCTTTAGTCCTGTCTCTGCAGGTTGGCAGTTTCCAGAGGGCTTGAAGAATAAGTGAATTCAGGACCTGGCTGCTCAGGGTAGTTCTGGGTTTGGAGCAGTAAAACCAAAAGCTTTCAAAAGTATGCTCTTACACTTAGTTTTTTGGATACTTCAAAGCCCGTTTCATCAGTTTGGGCAATGACATGGGCTTTGTGATGTCTATGGTGGCACTGATGAAAGTGGGTGCCTATCAAAGTCCCTAGTTCACATCTGTTATCAGCAATTTGCCACAAAGTCTCCCCGTTAGCCTCCCCCTGTGAGTTCAAAGCACCAACAGTTCAAAGAATGCTGTCACTTCTCCCCTCCCCCACCAGAATTATAGAACCTTGTAAGCCATCAGTAGTTCGCACACCTATTCCATACACAGTAAAATGAGAGACCAGGGAGGTACACGTATTCATTTGGGGCCCTACATGCAGTTGTTGTAGAACACTGATAGGGCTTTGCATTAGTCAGGCTTCTCGGATCTTATTAACCATCACAGGGCCAGAGAGATGGTCAATTTGTTCCTGGGGCTTTTCTGATCTCTATTGCTTCTCTAAACCCATTCACTGTCTTAGGTTGTGATAAGAACAAAACACCAGTGCTCATGTTTGGAAGCACTTTTAGTCCTCATCTCCCAGGAGCCCTCACCACCTGTGCACTGCTGTTTGCTCAGGCTTTGATCCTCCCTCCTGTGCTGGTTCTCTTTGTGCTGTAATCTCTTGGTCACTCTAATGCTTCTGAGGAAATTTTTTCTTGAATGAGCTTGTCATTCCCTTTCTTCCTCAAAGGATCTGCATCTTCAGGGCTCTCTGCTGGGCCAGTTGCACTCATTCATTATGTGCAGCTAAACCAAGGTCCTCATCTGTACTCATGGCTTCACTTTTCCCTGGAAACTGGGCTGTGCCTCTAGCCACTGAAGTGTAGCCTATGGGGCTGGAGTGTGGCACATATGAGACCAACTGGCCAGCTGCCATCCTTTCTCCTACACCAGCTCTCTGGTTCTAAGGTGTCCTTGGATATGTAGGTGTAGGGACCTCCAGTGAGTGAGATGATCTTATGGGGTTTCTAAGGTTCTGGAATGCTAGGGTCACTATCACTACTGTTGTGTTCAAGAGCTCTGTTGCTTCCCATGCATGGGTATATTCATGCACGGATCCATTATACATTCCTTCCTATGTATAAACATCTCATATCCTGTTCTGTTCCCCATTGCATTCAAGCTGCTTGACCTTATGTACCCCTGACAGGGTCACAGATATGGTGACCTTTGTCCTTATTAAAGCAAAAAGCAGGATCATAAATGTCTACACTCACATGACAATGCATTAATTCTTACCTAATGCATTTCCTGCCATCTCATAGTCTGAAGGGAACTAGAACATGTGCGATCCCTCAGAATACGACATTATCAACTACATATTGATGGCAAGAGGTCGACTGGACTTATCAAGGTAGAAGCAGCATGCCAGTCGTACATAGCAGGGAGACTCCTGTGATCTATATGATGGGTGTTAAACCAATGAAGATTGGGGTTGCCTGCCTTGATTAAGTTATGCACTGGGTGTTTCCCTAAATCAAGGTTTTCTATATCTTGACCTACACACAGCTAGAGACAGTAAGGTGGCTATGAAGCTTTTGCACTGCGGGGTGTTTAAGAGTAGACTTGGCTTCCACCATCTAAAGCTGGTGGTGACCATCTCTCAGACATGACAATTCAGGTTCTGTCCCAATGTCACACATCCGTGTAGTAAGTGATTGGTAAGTTGTTGTCCTTAATCAACTACATTGATATGGTTCTGTGGCCCAGGAGTTAGAACTGAGGGGAACTGAACCAACTAATGGGCTAAGGTAGCCTTGTTTATCACCAGTCCTGGTCCTGGAAATCTGGTGGCAAGTGCTTAGAAGGACTGGCTGCTAAAAGCAGAATGCTTCTCCTGGGAGTCCGTTAAAGAGCAGTGGATTTAAACCATAGTTACTGCTCACTGGGACAGACTCATGGGTATGCAAACTTTGTAGTCACTCAGGGATGTGTGCTTAAAGAAACCTGTGATATATGGAGTGCTTTGATGCTATCATTTTGAAGTGCATAAAAAATCTTTATCAAGGGACCTGTACTTCTATTTTGTATTGAGCTTCATGGATTATGTAGCCAGTCCCACTGCCCAATATCCTCATGCCCAGAAAGTTCCCTGTCCTTTCTCTCTATGTGTATCTGATTTTGGACTTACAGTGTGGAAAGGGCTCTCACTTTATAGTTTGCTGTGAGGCACTACGCAACGACCTTTGGTAAAAAGAAGGAAACTGGACATTCACAAAGTTTTTAAAAGCCATATCATTGGTAGAAAAATGGAGACAGAGGGGAAGTGAGTTGTCTAAGGTCACCCAGCAGAGTCAGAAGAGTTCTTCAGGCCTCTCTGGGGAAGTGCATTTGGATCCACTCAATAAAACCACGACAGGCACCTATCAAATACATGACACTGAGGCACCAGACATTTATCATCCCCCAGGATAGGTGTGGCCAACAGGGAAAGTCCAAGCTATTATGTGAAAAGAATAGTCTTATAATGTACAGAGAGACAAGCATGTGATTAGCTAAAGATGAGCATGGTACATGGCCTGGGGTAACACACATGCTGTGAGAGTTTTAAATACTAAGGCTTCTGGCTGAAACTGGGACAGACTTTGGATAGCCCATTTGACCTCTGTGGGCCTCAGTTTACCTCATGGTGAGAGATGATGTAGCATAAGCTCCTGAAAGGATTTGGCCAAGTACAAGGTGCTTGAGGTTCTTATCTGGAGGGGTTATTAGGATTTAAGGATGTGGAGTGGACAGAGGCATCTTGGCAAAGATGCTTTGTTAGAAGTCAGGTGTGTGTAGGTGAGCGTGGGAACCAAGTGGGAACCACGAGGGCCTGGACTTGGTCAGTGTTCCTGTCCTTTAGAAATAATCCTCTGTCAAATTATGGGTTTGTGGAGTCTACCACTTGGAGCACATTCTTCCAATTGCAACACTTTTGAGTTTCTGCCTCCTTAGTGCAGCCAATGTAGTTTTTTTTCCAATAATTTTCACTGCTATGGTTCAGTAAAGGATCTTAAAAGTTTGTAGAACAGGATGGAGTGGAACTGGCACTCTGCCTTCAGAAAAACTTGACTGGACCCAGTGCTCTGAGGTAATGCTTTGGACATCTGTTTTCACCAGATAGTTCCCATTTGTTCTGACGTTTGACCTTCATGTGGTTCAAAACTTTTCCTCAGCTTCTAGGTCAGTTTTACACTATTCCCAAAGTCTCTATTGGAAAGTTGTCTGAGGTCTGACAGGGAAAGTACCTCCTTCCCAGGCCATTTGTCCACTGCAGCTTCATTTGATTAGCTGAACAGGCATGATAGCAGAGGCTCAGAAATCACAGGCTATTTTTGTGGAGCTCAAAGGAAGAACCTGAACTGGCAACTCAGATGTATGGCTGCCAACTCCTTTGCTCTGACTGACAATCATGATGTCCATTCCACAGGCCTGGGCCTTGCTTTGCCCCCCATTGTCTTTCTCCGCAAGACCTCATGCTATGCTGCCATGAACCCAGTGGCTAGGTGTCTTGGGCTTTGTCTCCGAATAGCTGCTTATTCTTTCATGAGTAGCCCATTTCATCTCTCTGGCCTCAACTTTCTCTTGACCTGCTGGAAGCAGTGGGCCTCTCACCCATCACTTTCAGGACCTGTCACTAGAGGGACCACTGGGTTATCCAGAATGTGTCCTTGATGCTGGGAGACTTAGCTTGTGATATTTATTTCTTCAATGGGGAGACAGAACAGAGGAGCTGGGCAAGGGTGTAGGGTGTGCTCTGATAACAAACAGAAGAGTAAAGAGGGAGTCCAGGCATGCTGTCTCTCTCCTCTAAGCTCTGTTGAAGACCCTGCTGCAAGAGTCACCCCTAACAGTTTCTTCTGTAGAAATCAGTCTGGAAGATAGATGGAGCCCAGCCTGAAAGGGGCACCAGCTGGATTCCTTCATATCCTAAAGAAGATAATCACTCAAATTTCAAGGAAAAAATTGTGATTGACAACTGTCAATATTTTGCAAGTGGCTCAGAGTGAAAATTTTATGTAACAAACAGGCTTTATGCCAGGAAAAAAGAGCTTTAGCAGTTGTTGACTGAAGTGTCAGAAAAGCTGAAAAGGGACACAATATCTCTTTCCTGTACCATTTAACACACAGGAGGTATAAACATAAGGCTATTTATCAGAAATGGAAGAGGGTGTTGTTTCTTTGCAACACTAACACTTTGGACAACATCCAATATGTATAAATAAAATTAAAGAGGGATATATCACAAATGCAGGGCTGAGAAGATGGCTCCATGATTAAAGCATTTGTTACAGAAGGCCGAGGACTGGAGTTCAGATGCCAAGGAACCTACTGAAGTAGTGGACATGGATGGTGTCCCAGAATGAGGTGGTTGCCAAGACCATCACTATCAATGAGCTCTTGGTTTGATTGAGGGACCTGACTTCAGTGAACAAGGTGGAAGAGCAATGGAGGAAGATTCTTGACATCACCCTCTACCTTCCACATGTACACATGCATGTGCAGCCTCACATACCCATGTAAATATACATGCAAAGAAGCATAGCATACACACAAATGCTAAGACACTCATAGCAGGGCAATATCAACATACTTGTCAAATAACTTTAACATCAGTACAAAACAAGACTATTCCTAGAAAACCAAGATTCTGGTATCTCTATAATTAGGATATACAGCCTTTACCTTTAACTGACTTCTAAATAAAGCATAATATGAGACCAACAATAATAATTTCTATAGGTTTTAACAATGTTAGTGTATGACTCTTAAAAACAAACTCTTAATAGAAGAATTTCTGTTTTTGTTCACTTAAAGGCAACATTCTGTAATTTCTCTTTACCAGACCCCATCTGCCTGCATCATTACTTTCACGTTTGGGGGCTATTATTACATAAAATTAGAGTTCCTGGAACATAAGAGCCATGATGCTATAATTGTCAGATGGGTAACAGAAAGGTTTGGTAAGTGACTAACCGAAGTGAATACGCTGAGGGGTGATGCACACCCAGAGCAAGATGGACTGGAGCTGCACAGCCTTACATTTACAATTCATTTGTTTCTGGGATTTTTTTCTTTAATGTTTTTTCTTCAATGTTTTTGGATTGGGGAGGACCATGTGCAACTGAAGTTAGAGAAGGTGTCAGCTGTAGTTCTGAAGGGCCCAGACTGTTTAAGGCCCCTGCTTTGGCAGCCATGACTGGCTGCAGAAAAGACTCAGCAAAACTTAGGCCCTTGACTCAGCAGGATGTGCTGAGCCCCCGAACTTGCCTGGCCTAATTACTAGGAAGCAACTGCCAGATATCCTCCATGTGGCAAGGGACCAATCAGAAGTTATCTGACAGGCAAGCTCTGACTGTGCTTTACTGATAATAGTGGAATGTAGTAGGTAGCTGGAATGACTGCTAGGCACAGCAACCTTTCTGCAGCTGCAGCTGACCAATCAACTCAGGACAGATTTCCCCAGCCTGGAGGTGCACCAATCCTGAGACTGTTACTATGCAACTAGCAGACTGCCATACACCCCCTTGCTCTATCCCCAATATATGCCCTTCACTACAGAGCCTCAGGGTCCCTCCTACTCTACCCACTATGTTGGACTGACAGAGGACCTGAGATAACTTGTAAATTAAAAAGACTCTGATTTTGCCTCAGATATGATCTCTTGGTGGTTTTGGGGGTTCAGAGTCAGGAACAACATTTTGGGGCTCGTCTGGGACCCCCAAACTCACCACGACCTCCCCCCACTTCCATTGAGCCTTATGGTGCCAAACATCAAGTGACTTTCTGTTTTGCCTGAGTAAGTTCTGTTTTCTATTTCTGGCTATTGAATCTCTGATTTCTGTTTCTCGTTGTTCTAGCTCTGGTTTCTGTGAAGCCTGCATAAGATTCAAGCAGAATCACATGTTGGGGTGATTGGAAGACATCAGAGCACTCTGCAGGAGGGAGTGAAGATCTGGAAGACCCGTTGCAGGGGATTGGACTCCCTCTCACTCCCCCTAGCTCCTCTGGAGCTGGGGTAGATGCTGGTAGATGGGGTTCCCATAGCCTTCCTGTGGGCTTCCCACCTTGACTTCTGGACAAACGGGTTTGGCTTTCTGGTTGGAAGTCACAGCCTATGAGTGCTAAGGCCCTGTTTCGACACTGTAGCCAGACTTCCCACCCCCAGGCCTGCTCTGGTCATTCAGATCCAAGGGGTTATAAATATCTGTCATCATTTAGAGTGGTTGGTTACAAATTATTACTGGTTAGGGTAAGAAAAAAAAAACAACTGCTAGTCTCAGATGTTTGACACTGGTACATGTTTGAATGTGTTGATACAAATTTAGAGTTATTACAACCACAAGATAGACTATTTGGTAAAATTTTTATGTTGTCTAAAAGTGAGGGAAATGTAGGAGACCAAAACAATAAAGAGAGGGGAAGGGAAAGAGAAATTTGTCTGAAGTAAAAATGTCTGAGGAATCAGAGGAATGGACTGAAGTTATATAGAAAGTTGTAGAAGGCCAGAGGAGGATTTGAACTATGTTTGCTGTGGTTTCTCATACCTACAAATACTAATTTGAAAAAAAAATAGGTAATATAAGTTAAAATTTTGACCATGTAGGTTAATTCTGGTTAAAAAGTTTTGTTTGTCTTGTTAAAAAGTTTGTCTATTTTTTTAAGAAGTATGATGACCTCATTTAATCCATGCCCAGAATGCTTCCACACAGCTCCACTCACTCAATATAAAGCTGTTTCACAGCTCTATCCACGTCCAGTTGACCTATATATTGTGTTCAATTTTAGCTCAACTGGCAACACTTTTATGCTTGTTTTGTTGGAAAGTTTTGTCTTTCCAACAAAACTTCAGATGTCTTTTTGATGTAGATAGTGTTAATACTGTCTTATGCTGTTCTTTATTGAAAAGCTGGCTCTGGAGTTGGATTATGACTCTTTCTTTCGCTAGACCCAGGCATGCTTATTTAAATCTTTCCTCTATGTTGCCCTGTCAGTCTGAGCCCCAGACACAGTGACGGGAAAAAACAAAAACAAAACCAAAGCTGAATGGCCAAAGGGGGAAAAATTAGACTGGGTTTATGTGAACACTCTCTACTTTAATACATATAGGTTTATTTTGCTAGATATGGTTAAAAATCTGTTAAAAATTAAAACTAGTAAAAAATTTAAAACTAGTAACACTGGGAATTGATAATTTAAAAATCTACACATGGGTAGTTTTAAAGGAACCATAATGACGTGATTCCAATTTGTATTGCCATCGTTTTTTTTTAGTCAGTCACATGACTGGTTGTTATTTTGCTTGAGTTGAAAAAGATGGATGTTTAGTATTTTAACCTCCATCTTGATTAAAGGAGACCACATGAAGGTAGAATGGGCCTAACTAGGAGGCAAGATAGTTTGGATTGAAATAGATTTTTATATGATGATTCATGTCCTGTCCTAAAAACAAGGTTTTTTAAAAAATAGGATTTAAAGTATAAATGTTACACCTCAATGCATTTATACACAAGGATGTACCTTGCTCTGGCAGCTAAACTCTGTAATTTAGCAGTCACCCAGGTGATAATGGTTTTAAAAGCAGAAAGGGAACCTTATTTTTAATATTGCAGAAAGACATTGAGAGATTAGAAAAATTTTAAGAACAGTTAAATTTATAAGGCTATGGGATATATGTGTTTATAAAATGTTTTATATTGTTAATATTTGCACTTAAATTAAAAGGCTAGAAATTAGGATCGCAGTCATAAGCACTGTATGCTAACCAGAAAATGGTATGTCCATTTCTTGTGATGCAGTAAGACAATGACCAAAGCCTGGCAAAGTTCTTGAAGCACCTTCTAAGCCCATGGGTCCCAATCTTTTGGGGGTTGAAAAATCTTTTTTACAAGGGTAATCTAGGACCACCTGCATGTCATATGTTTGCATTGGTAACAACAGGAAAAAATTGTAATAGAGGGTTACCACAACATGGGGAACTTTATTAAAAGGTGAAAGCATTAAAAAAGTTGAGAACCAGTAGCTTAGAAGGTCTCTCCTCTTACTCAAGATTTTTTCAGGCTTAAGAATGTATGTTTAGCTTCTTTGTCTTTGCTAAATTTGTTAAGCTTAAGATATTTGGATGAACTGAGTCATATAAATGTTTTATGTTTCACTGAAAAGAGCTTCAACTCAAAATCATTATTTTTAAAACTAAACCTGACAGAAGTGTAAAGTCCTAGTCTTACAAAAGCGGCTAACCTATTATAAAATGTTAAGAAATATAAGTTAATAGCCATCCTTTTAAATGATCAAGTTTGTTAATTGTAGTCATGCTAATTATACTGATATAATTAATTATAGGGATAAACTTTACTTAGTCCCCTGTATATGTTTTCAAAAGTTAAGCTTAAAACAAGTACCTAGAAACAAAGTTGACTATTAAGATTTACCTAGGCATCCCCCTAATACTTCAGAGATCTGCAGAATATGACATTTAAAATGTTGATTAAAAAGCTTATAATAGCAGACAGAGACTCTCAGATCCTGACAGTGGCCCAAGGTCTTCAAAGAAGATTATGGGGCACCATGATGTCTGCACCTGGATTATGACCAATGGAGGAGATGCTCCAATGCAACACCTGCCACTAAGACCTGGCCCATACTGTGGGCAAGCAGCAGGACACTGGAGAATTGATGGTACCACTTTTGCCTAGACAAAATAAGGTCAGTCTTTTCCATGTCCTTCTTCCACAGAGGAAACAAACTCTCACCTTATGTGCCTGGCAAAGATGGATGCTATTCTACTGATCCTTCTACCTCCAACACTATGGAGACTTGGGTATGGCTGTTATGGACTGGTCTCTTTCATTTTTAATAGATTCGGAAGCTGTTTGGAATTTATCCTTCTCAATCTTTGATAGTATTGATGGTTAGGGTAGCTATAACTTTGTCAGTTTGGCAGCATCAGACAACCAGATGCGTCTGCCAGCTTGGTAGCTAATTTTACATATAAAAATCAAGCCTTGATATGGCTCTAAAAGGGGTCTAATAATGTAAAAATATGTGAGTTTTAAGGGTCTAAAATGATTTAAGATAAATAAATAATTCAAGATACAAATGGTTTTGGATTGTTTTTCCCTTCTATGATATAAAAGTTCAGAGCTTAACATTGAATAGAGTTCCGATGAGCTAGTAGAGCAGAATCTACTTTCTGTTAAGTCACAAGCTCAAGAAGTTGGCTTTATTTTGATTGTCATCTAAGCATAAATGTAAAGGGCTTCTCATCAGGCCAGAGATATCTCTGTCCAATCTGTACCTGGCTCTCTTTGTTCAGAAGAAAAATGTACATGCTTCTAACTCAAATCTGTACTTTTTGCTAGGACTAAAAGGTATGAGTTTATTCCTGCTGTTTTACAGATACCAAATACCTGCTTTTTTTACAATATAGATTTCAGTAGAGATTAGTCATACTAATATAAATATTAGTTTTAAATAAAACTTTTATGTCCTTTTGTAAAATAAAAAAAAATCATGTAGGTTTCATAGGATCAAAAACTTCATAAAGCTTGGATCCACTTCTCACAGGTCAAAAGGGCTCCATATAAATACAGCCTATGTTTTCCTCACCTGACTATTCCTGAGGATGGGATTTCTCTTTCCTGGTCTTGGGACTCCTGCCCTTCCTAATTACTAAAACTGTGGGCCTAAAAATTCTGATTAAGTACATAAATTTTAACTTCTGTTCCTAGTTTGAACTTGTCTCAATATGTTTTAACTTCTGGCAGACACATCCAAACATCAGTTGCTGACTACAGCCTGCTCCGAAAGACTGTGAGCTCTGGACTTGCTGCTGATGTGGACCAGTCCAGCCAATGTGGACACTCCTTGTCTCTTGAACAGAGTCTGCAAACCAGATGCTTCTGATAAATACCCCAATTGCCTGAATCCCTCTTTGGTTTTGACTAGCATGTCAGCCTTCTTGGATCCCTGACAACAACACCACAAAGTCAGCGGAAGTAGTCATAGAAAAAGAATACATCGTCCATTCCTCTTTGGTTGAGATGCTGTGTCAACATGAAACTCCCTTACATAGGGGACAAAATGACAATAGATCAAATGTAACTTCCTTAGAAAAAAATCTGTCAGCTAATGGCTCTTAGGGCTTGTTATCAACCCCTTGAGCCCCTAGCAGAGAGGACTTTTGATTGGGTCCTAATATCAGTACTTCTAGAAGGGGGAATGAAGGGCCCAGACCCTCACCCAGCCCCCTGCTTTGGCAGCCATGGCAGGCTGCAGCAAAGACCCAGCAAAACATAGGCTCCTGACTTAGCAGGATGTGCTGAGCCCTTGACCTTCCTGGCCTTGCCCTAATCACTAGGAAGCAACTGCCAGATATCCTCCATTTGGCAAGGAACCAATCAGAAGTTAGTTGACAGGCTCTGAATGTACTTTACTGATAACAGTGGAATGCAGTAGGTAGCAACTGCTCTCAGATGGCTTCTAGGCACAGCAACCTTTCTGCAGGACAAGTTCCCCAAGCCCAGAGGTGCACCAATCCTGATACTGTTACTATGCAACTAGCAGACTGCTAGACACCCCCTTCCTCTATCCCCAATATAAGCCCTACCCCACTGTTGCTTGGGGTCCCTCGTCCTCTACCCATTGTGTTGTATGGACAGAGGACCTGAGTTAACTCGTAAATTAAAAAGACTCTTTGCTTTTGCATTGGATCTGGTCTCTTGGTGGTTTTGGGAACTCAGAGTCTGGGCACCACAGTTCCAGTTTTTTTTTTTAAGAAATATATCAAAGAGTTATTAGAGAGCACTCACAAATATCAAGGTAGAGAGTCACCAAGGTCTTCCCTTCTGCCCAAGGGTGAATGGAAGTAGTGATCCTGTCTCAGACCACCACAAGAGATCTAAAGACTGCTGCATCTTTCTTTTAAAGGAGTTACATTCCCAGACGAAATATCCACTTCTAATGGGCGAGGGAGCCCAGGGTCTTGGGTGGGGCAAATACCCACTACAAGTGTAACTGGATTTATGTTGAGGTCTTTGATTTACTTGGACTTGAGCAGTGTACAGAGTGATAGATATGGATCTATTTGCATTCTTCTACATCCCAACCTCCAGGTATATCAGCAATATTTATTAAAAATGCTTTCTATATTTCATTGTATAATTTTGGCTTATTTGTCAAAAAATCAGGTGTTTGTAGGCATGTGAATTAGTATCAAGATCTTTAATTCAATTCCATTGATCCACACATCTGTTTTGATGCCAATGCCAAGCTGTTTTCATTACTATAGCTCTAGAGTAGAGCTTAAAGTCAGGGATTCTGATACCTCCAGAAGTTCCTTTATTGTACAGTATTGCTCTAGCTATACTCCATTTTTTTTTCTACATGAAGTTAATTGTTGTTACTTCAAGGTCTGTGAAAATTCGTGTCGGGATTTTGATGGGTATTGCACTGAATCTGTAGATTTCTTTCAGTATGTGACCAGTATTTACTGTGTTAAACCTACATATCCATGAACATGGGAGATCTTTCCATTTTTGATCTTTTTCAATTTCTTTCTTCAAAGATTTAAAGTTCTGATCATACAGGTCTTTCACTTGTTAGGTTAGAGTTACCCCAAGATATTTTATATTATTTGTGGATATTGTAAAGGGTATACTTTTCTGATTTTTTCCTGGCCCTTATATCATTTGTATATAGAAAGACAATAGATTTTTTTCTTTAATCTTGTATCCTGCCACATTACTGAAGGTGTTTATCAACTGTAGGCATTCCCTGGCAGAGTTTTGGGGATCACTTATTTATACTATCATATAATCTCTGCAAATAGCAAAAGTTTGACTTCTTCCTTTCTAATTTGTATTCCCTTATCTCCTTCTGTTGTCTTATTGTTCTAGCTGGAATTTCAAAAAGACCAAAAATGGAATTGAATACTTATGGAAAGAGTGGACAGCCTTGTCTTGTTCCTGATTTTAGTGGAATCACTTTGACATTCTCTCTGTTTAATTTCATGCTGGCTGTTAGCTTGTTATATATTTTTATGTTTAAGTATATTACTTATTTCCCTCATCTCACCAAGATCTTTATCATAAAGGGGTGTTGGATTTTGCCAAAGGCTTTTCTGTAGGGAGCCGTCCCTGCATTCTCCATTACAATGATGGCGCCTGCAGGCACTGAATGTAAATTATTGCGCAGGCGCTGGGTAATTTTCCATTTCCTTGATCTCTGCCTATTCCGTGGCGTCATATGGCCTGATGAGCTGAAGCCAATCATAGGGTGACACGTCCCAGGCGGCGGCTGCCAGCCTTTATTAGGGGACGGGATTCTTGGCTCGGGGTCTCTGCTCTGGTAAGCTTATGCTCTCCTCTCAAGACGCATTAAAGCTTTCCTACAGAAGGATCCGAATGTCCTGTGTGGTTCTTGCTGGCGAGGCGATAGTGCGGGACACTTTTCATCATCTAATGAGAGAACTACATGTATTTTTCTTTCACTTTATTTCAATGGTGGATTACATTGACAGATTTTCATGCATTTAAGCATCCCTGAATGTCTGGGATAAAGCATAGTTGATCATGGTATATGTCTTTTTTTATGTGTTCTTGAATTTAGTTTGCCAGTATTTTTTGAATATTTTTGCATCAATATTTCTGAGTGAGACTGGTCTGTAATTCTCTTTCTTTGTTCCATCTTTGTATGGCTTGGGTATCAGGGTACCTATAGATGAATAAAAATTATAATTTGGCAATATTCTTTATGATTATGTGAGTGGAATAATTTGAGGACAGTTCCAGTTTTTTATAATGGCTTCTATAGACTAGGATTCATTTCCTTATCATCTTAGTATGGAAACCAGACAGTGGCAGCATGAGAAGAAAAATAAGTCAAACTACACATGGATGTAGAGGCAAACCTATTTTTTTTAAAAAAGATCTACTATCTATTTTCAAGCTCAAGCTATATATGGGGTATAGAAAAATTAAGTCACTTATCAAAGAGCTCAGGGTCACATGTGGGCAAGCCTTTTTGCCTCCAAAGATTGCTCCATGGGTGTGGAGAAGTCTGAACTCCTATAAATCGAAAACAAGACCTTGAGCAGCTTCTGTTACTGATTCTGAAACTGGCTACTTTTCTCATTACTGTGACCAAAGTACCTAACAAGAATCCATTTAAGGGAGGGAGGGCTCATTTGGCTCACAGGTAGAGGGTATATTCCCTGACCATAGCAGGCGCTGGAGGCATCTAGTCACATGGTATCCACAGGCAGGAAGCAGAGAGAGGCGAATGCTTGTGCTCAGCTTGCTTTCACTGTCTCCCCTTTCTCTTCTTATTCAGCTTTCTCTTCTTATTCAGTCTGGGCCCCGACAATGGATGGTGGGTCTTCCCTACTCTGTTAGACCTCTCTGGAAATTGCCTCACAGATGTGCCTGTGGTGTGTCTCCTAAGTGATCCAAATCTAGGCATGTGGATAATGAAGATGAACCTTGCCTGTTCTCCCCCAGCCCAGTTGATGGTGGGTTAGCAATCTTGTCCTGGCTCATCTACTGCTTTGCTAGATCTGGAAGCTCCACCCTGAGGATGTCCTCAGTGCCGAGTGAACAGGATGCACGATGGCAGGTGGGGACAATAGAACAGTCTTTATTTTCCTGGTCAGTCTCTCCAACAAACACAGATGAATCTTAGGAAAACTCAGCTTGGCTATTGCAGCCATTGATGGCTGCAG
The DNA here is from genome assembly GCF_003668045.3 of Cricetulus griseus. Classification (NCBI taxonomy): domain Eukaryota; kingdom Metazoa; phylum Chordata; class Mammalia; order Rodentia; family Cricetidae; genus Cricetulus; species Cricetulus griseus. The sequence goes on along the minus strand of NC_048595.1, from coordinate 369,987,978 downwards.
CCAAAGGCAAGAAGAGCTCACAGAACAGACCCAACAAGGCCAGTCCAAATAAGCACTTTCCTTCCAGAGCCCACAGTGGGCCCTTTTACAGCTTACCAATGTTTATCACAGAGACCTGCAGAAACTTGTTACAACCCCATTTTGGATTGAAAAAAGCAAAAATGCTCCTAAGCAGACTCAAAGGTAAAAGAGGAGTGTGTGAATGAGTTAATCAATTAATGAAGTATGAACACCATGGCCTCCATGAAAATCACAGGCTTGGTTAATGAGGTGGCTCCTAGCCTTACCTCAGCTCTCAGCCTGCTGCAGTGTTAGCAATCAGCTCCATTCTCTGCAGCTGTGGAGCAATTCCCTCCCTCCTGAAGTGGGATCCCCCCACCCCCAAGCTTTTCCTCTGTTATCCCTGCAGCAGGCAGGTGGCTGGGCTGCTGCAGCTGCAAGTCCACAGAGAATGCTGCGGCTTCAGCCGTGATGACCAAGCAGCTGTGGAACAACTCCATAGTTGCAGAGCATGTGGCAGAAAGGAACTCCATAGTTCGGCCAAGAGGAGAGACCCCACAGTCTTCATACAAGGTCTGGTCTTCTATTTTTTTTCCTGGTCCTTTTCTTTTGTTACTACTCTGAGTATACAAAAGCTCACTTTCAAAGCATCCATTAAAAAACAAACAACTGTCTGCATCTTCTTAGGGAGATCCTTCCCAGTCTACTCCAGTGTCACTAAATATCCACTGGTAGTAGTCACTGGAGGTTAGGGAGCGTTAGGAGATGGAAATGCTAGTCGCTCTAACTTCATCATTTCACATTGCTCATTTACCAGATAACCACATTGTTCCCTGGAAATGGGCACAATCAAATTTAAAAATAGTTAAGATGAGGCTCAGTGGTTAAAGGTGATTGTTGTCAATTCTGATGACCCAAGTTCAATTCCCAGACCCATGTGATAGAAACAGAGAACCAACCCTCCACAGGATGATGTGATCACTATTGGACACAAATGTTGAACAAATTTAATAGGTAAGTATTTTATGTTTTTTTTATGTATTTTGTAGTTTATAAGCTGTGGGACTTTTATGGCTAGCCTATGATGGTACAGTGAAAGACTAAGCCATACAGTACAGCTGGTGTTTGACAGTGAGGTAAAGAGGTCACAAGTTCAAGGTCTCCAAGCTGGTAAGATCCCTTTAGAGCTCAGTACCCCAGCATGCTCAGGAAAATACCCATGCCAGAGAATGACATGTGTGAATTTGTGTGTCTTCCAAGTTCAAGTAGAGGTGTGGGCGCTCAGGCTGTCACAATGTGCCAGTTTGTTCTTTTGTAGCCAAGCATGTTCCTCCACAGATTCAGTACAGCTCACCCATCTCCAGGTATGAAAATAAATAGCCTTGCTCACCTGGAAGGGTTAGAACTTCCAGATTCTGTTCTATCTACACAGGGAGTAGGTTTGGATACTGATTTATGTGCTCGCAAAGGCACAGCTTGCATCCTGAATGCAAGGCCAGACCTCAGTGAAGGCTTCCTGACCTCCACTTGTGTGAGGAGTTTTTTTGTATCTTCATGGCTTTGTTTAGCTTTGCTGTTTTATTTGTGTTATAATTGGTTTACTCTCACTTTTTTGTCATTAATCTTATTCAATTTTTCTTCTATTCTGTTTGCTGTTCTTTTAGAGACATTTCAGATAGAAATTTAAATTGTTATACTAGTAATGTGGGAGATGAAGGCATGAGAATTAGAAGTGCAAGGCCAGCTTGGGATACATACAAGTTTGCTTCAAAGGAAAAAAAGATAGAAGATATCAATAAAATTTTTAAAATATTTATCTTATCAAATTTAAAATGTTTTGTTTTCATGTGCTTTGTGTTTTCTATTATGTAATCTCAGCATATTTTTATGGATACCATTAAACATACCCTGGGTAGTCAGGGTCAGTCTTATGAAATGGATGCCCACTGCAGTTCATACACAGCATATGACTTCAGTGCACTTTCCAGAAAGTGTAGTTTTATGCTGCTGGTCACATTTATTTCAAGCAAGTTAACTGTGTGGCTTAGATCTTCTGTATAATTACTGGGCCATGGTTGGCTGAGTCTATTATCAACCTTTGAGAAAGTTATATTAAAAGATGCCTCAGTGTGTGACCTCAGACAATTACATAAATATACCAGACATAGATACTGCACTGACTGGATTATTTCAGTCAAACAAATTTTGTTTTATACATTTTCAGACTAGGACATTGCATGCATACAGATGTATGTCTGTTGGATTTACCCTCTGTAGCTGTCAAATATCTCTATTAAACAGATAGTATAGCTGCTGATACTTCTTGTTTTAAAGGTTATGTTCCTGATATTCAAACAGGTACTTTGTATAGACAGATGATAGAAAATTTAATTTTCCCTTGAGTTGGGGATCAGCCTTCTGATATCAGCTCTCAAAATTTGTTATAGCCTAAGCTAAATGGCATTGTTCCCAGCTCTTGATTTTCTTTCTTTGCTTTCCTCAGTTACTGACACTTTAAATAGCAACCCACTGGTTCTTCCCACAGGGCTTCTGTGATCTATTAGACACCACAAAGGGCCTCTATAAAGATCTTGGATGATCCTTATGACTCCTGTTGTTTTGAGGATGCGAGCTTGCCTTTCTCCTTACCTCTGTTCCTATGGATTCCCATCTCTATGGCCACCACAGGGGCAGGCTCCATGGCAGTACAATGCTCAGAGGCCAACTGTCCCCAGGTTCTCACAGATGCCAGTGTCACCTGTCATCAGTGATAGCTTGTTGTCTTAGTGAAGCAGCCTTGCTTTGGGGTAATTGGTGAACATAGGTGCTGTGTTTTCTGACTTCATGCTTATTATCTCCTTGGCTGTATTGCAATAATCTATCTATTCTTGCTTCCCTTCAACCTTCCTTTCTTCCCTCTGCCTTGTCTTTCTTCCTTTTTCTCCTCCTCCTCCCATCCTCTCCCTTTCTTCTATTCTTCTTCCTTCCCTCTAGTTTTAACTCCCAGTTTACTCTCTCTTCCTTATTCTCCTTTATTTTTAATTCAAGGTCATTATTAGATCAAAGTTCTAAGAAGTAGTCCCAGTGGGCATTAGGATTAGACTTGGGAATTTCAGCATTAATCCTACAACTGTAGGAAATACCCCTTATCGGCAAATCTCCCTCTTCTTCCTTTATGTTTTCAATTTCCTCTACACCCAGTGCTACCAAGCTCCAATCAAGCATTGGATTCCTTAGTCCCATTGCATATTTTTAATTGGTTCTGTCTGTGAGACATTTTACCCCCAGAGAAGGTCCTTGAATTCCCTATTCAGTCTATCCTAAAATATAACCACTACTACTTTCCTGGAATTGGCAGGGGTAGGAGTATTATGTGTACAGATTTTGACAGGAACAAGAGTTCCTTATACCTTATAGAAGAGATCGTCTCAGGTAGTTACTTCATCTGAGAGTTTTACAGGCACTCCACTAGGTGAGCGTCTCTCTGGTAGCAAGTACACATGGCTGGCTGGAGTTCAAGTCTAAAAGACTTTTTTTTTTTTCCAGACGCTTTGAAAAGCCTATATCTAGCCACCTACCCAACTCTTAATGGACACTGCATGAATGAATAAGTATGAAACTTACTTCTATAGCCATTGTGTTACTGTTCCTTAAGGAGAAAATGTCATGTCCCGGTGAGAGGTATATACAGGGGTCTGATTCTTTGAAAGCCTTTGATGGTGAGCTTTCCCTGCCCATTTTTTTGGGCTCTGTTACATACAGTTAGCAGATGGTTGTCCTCTATGCAAGTGGCTGTCTATTTTGTTAGTTATTGGCCCTCCATGAACCTTCTTGGAGGCAATTTTCCAAAGACACAAGGCTCACTCAGTCCCCAACTTATCAGAGTTCTTAAGGACCAGAGGCAGAAGTTAAGGGTGTACACACCACTTGTCGTTTTCAGTCTTTTTTTCCAGGAGATGAGACAAAGACAGAGAAGAAATGGTGGGCTGAAAACCTCAGGAGGGCAGCCTTCTTGAGCATTTTCCCTCGACACACAATTTCCACTTTTACACATACATTGCCAGCACTCATTGGATCCTAGAATGTATCTAGCTTGTCTCTCAACCCCTGGTCTCTGAGAAGTATGGGATTTCTCAGCAATGTATGGTGAGAGAACACTTCTGGGTTCTCAACCACACCTTCTGCCTCTTGTGCTGGACATGTGAGAAGGTCTGTATTCCACACATCCACCCTTGCCAGGATTTGGGTGGATTCTGCTGGGATAGTTATGGGCTATGGCTAGCCCTGACGCAATTATCACAAATCAGAAAACACTCGACAGTCACCTTGCCTGGTTCTGACCATGTAACATGTAGAAAAGCCTAATCATGATTCTGCATCCAGGAAGCATCCAATTTGGGTAAGTGGGTAAGCTTGACCAACAGCATGCATGTGTTCTGTAGGCAACTCAAGAGAGGCTCAGCCATCAGAGAAGACATCAAACAGGGAATTTTAGATGCAGCTGAATAGAGAACTTTAAAGGGTGTGTCAGGTGGGTTTGTTGGAGGAAACACTTTCTGAATAAGCAGGGCACAACTACAAAGGATTGTAGAAATATTAAAGTGCCATTTATATAAAGACAAACCAGACTGCCTTTGGGGGCCTTATATTCTCCCTTCTTCTTCTTCTTCCTCTTCTTCTTCCTCTTCTCCTCCTTCTCCTCCTCCTTCTCCTCCTCCTCCTATTCCTACTCCTACTCCTCTTCCTCTTCCTTCTCTTCCTCCTCACCCTCCATCCCTCCTTCTGAGTGTGTGTGTGTGTGTGTGTGTGTGTGTGTGTGTGTGTGTGTGTGTGTGTGTGTGTGTTTGTGTGTATGTTTAGGGACAGGTAGAGAAATAACCACAAACAAGAGGCTGAGTCAGTCCTAACTAAGAAGAGTTCCTCCTGAGATGAGTGTAGATCCTGGAAAAAGAACTAGATTGGAACAAGTGATTGAGATGGTGTGCCAAGAGGGTTCATTTTAAATCAAGCATGTCTTTGACATTTCTCACTATAGTGGGTGCCACTTCCTGGATTAGGGATTCTGGAGAAGCAGGGTTGATGTTTTAGAAGCAAGGCCTGCCTAGGCTTGTGAAATCAGAGATGGCCATGCCAAATGTTTGCTTGCTGAACTCTCTCCACCCATACAGGAACCCAGGAGAAACTTATGCAGGCCAAACCCTGTCACACAGGAGCACACCAGCCCTCCTATAAGAGTGTATTCTAATCTAACTGGCTCACTATCCACATTGTTTGCTGGTTTGAAGAAAATGTATCCATTTTGCCATGTTTAGCCACAAAAGCAGGCAGCAGAAAGAAAAGATATGGGCAGAGGGGGGCTGTAGCTTTGGGAAGAGCTGGTCAAGAGTTAAGGAAAATGAGTATTGTTCCCTCAGCTACCTTCTTAAACAGCATGAAGCCAAATCTTCCATGCTTAGCCCTTCTAGTTTGGATACCTGCACCTCCTCAGTCTCACCCCTGTGGCAATGCATTATGATAAAAATAACTCTTCCATTATAAGACTGAAATTCTGCTGGACCACTCATAGCAAGAGTCAATAATACACCTTGAGATCACTTAAGACTGCTGTCCTGCTGGGTACTCAGTCTGGTTCGATAACCTGCCTAGAAGAGAGCAGTGTAACAACCTTAATTACCTTAGATTTCCCATGTAATCAACTGTTATAACTAATGTTATAGCTAATGTGCAGCTGTGCTCTTAAGTAATGTATTATTCCTTGCTCGTAGAGTAATGCATTTGTGTTCTAATAATCATTTGCTGAGAACAGCAAAAGGAGAGGTTGAAAGCAATCTTATGAAATGAACAGCCATCATAAGTGTTTCACATAACATTGGAATATTGCAATGTTTGTAGTAGTGTTTGCCGTCTGGTTTAGTTGAGGTCAGTGGTTTAGTCCCTTATAAAATTCTATCCCTCATTCCTTCCCCATGTGATGCTTTCTGTGTTGATCAATAAATACAGAGCAAAGCCTCTTTTGAGGGACATGTGTGACAGACAGAGTTAGACACAGACATAGGGAAAATTCACCAGATGGCTTTCAGACAGGCACAGAATCAGGCCTATATAGGACACAGACAGGAGGATAGGAAACATAGAGCATAAAGTAGGGAGTTCAAATTTGTATTCAATCTTGATTAAATGACACCAAGGGGAAAACATTTTAATTTCTTTCCTTAATGTAACACTGATGCATTATTAGTGACTTGGAGTTTATTACCAATGTGTTCAAACTTATGGTACACATCCTCTCACCCAAATTCACAGGCACCTGAATTTCCAGGCCTGTTTTGTTCAAAGAATCCTTGCTCAAACCCAAGTCTAAATTAAGATATGCATTGTCTAGGGTACTTTCTCAACCCCCTCCTCTAGGGTAATAATGAATGAAGAGGTTCTAAAGGACCCCTGACTCCCACTCAACCAATAGCCTCTCTTGCTGAGTTTTCTTTGTCTCACCTTCCAGCATTACATTATCAATTTATCCACGTGTCTATCCCAGTAATACTCTGAATACCTTTGCCGTACAAGTGCTGCTAGGAGGAGCTCACCCAGGATGCCCTATGTACTACAGAAATTCTAGATGAACCTCTAGGTGGTGAAGACTAAGAAGTTCAGATGCTGAAGTGGATGGGCTATGAGAGCAGGACCACTTCCTATTTGGTCATTGTGAATCCAGGTGTGGGCATGTTCCTGCATAGCCTCCTGAAGGAATGGCTCATTCATGTTTCTCTTGAAAGACTGACTCTTAGACTCAACTGTCCTGGCTCTCCCTACCACTGTTAGGTCCTGGCACACAGGAAGACTCAATAAATACCTGTTCTTATTTGTGGTGGGTTTCTTTTATAGAGTGTTTTCCCTACCTCAACAGCATCCATCAAAGCCCCAGAGCTCCTAAGTCATTCTCTCCAGACCCTTACCTGTGTAAATATAAGATCTGCTCTGATGCTCCTAAACTGCATTCTTGTCCCTAGCCTCTTCAGTCCACTTGGGCTGCCACAACCATGTACAACACATTGGGTGACTCCTACAAGAGACACTATTTTTCATGGTTCTGGAGGCCATATGTATGAGATCTGCGTACCAGTATGATAAAGGAGATGAGAACCGCTTCCTGACTGGAAAACTAGAGCCTTTTTTTGTACCTTCATGTGGCAAAGGGCAGGTCTATCTCCTCTCTTCCTGCTCTTATTAGGCTCTAGGCCAGTCCTACTGTACTCTAGCTTAATGACCTCATTTAACCTTAACCAACCTTAGCCATCACATCTTAAGCTTTAGTTACAAATCTTGGGGCACAGTTCAGCCCACAGCACTCACAGGGCTTTTGTAATGGTCTCCTCCAGCAATTATCTAGAGCTACTTGAACGTCACTGGAAGCAATCCTATGGTGATTATTAGTGATGTATACAGTGTTTCCCAATTCCAGCTGCCTCAGATGTATCCTTGTCTTGTGATTATCTCCCAAAATAGCATCATGTTTCTGGAAAGATGCCTCAGCTTGGTCCACAGATCCAGCCCCTATACTGGCACCCAAGCTTTATACCTTTTAGTCCTATGAATCTTAGAGACTGAAGTCCAGGAACCCACTTGGGATTTGCTGTCTGTTGAAAAAGTTCCATTGCTGACCATACTGCCCCTTCCTCCACTTTTCCCTGCCCCTGACCTTCTGAGAGCCAGGTCTCTAAGACCCTGAAATTTGGGTGCCTGTCATCAAAGAACTCTGGTAAGGGAGGAGAGGGGATGAAGAAGGTTCCAGTTTCACCTGTTTTGAAGCTCTCAGCTGTAATTAACATGCGTCTCATGAACACAGAGAAAATTTTGCTGCTACAAATTGGAAGCATAAAAAATGTAAAAATTCTCCTGAATTCTTTTAGTTAAAAGCAGTGAGCACTGTGCTCACACACAGATAGGTGGTGCTAGTGATTGACTCAGACCCCCTCACTGGGTGGGGCACACCTATAGGCTACATGCAGAAGGTTTGCAATGTCCCTTCTGACACTTGTTCTTATAGGGAAGGTATAAGACCCACCAAAGGGCCCAACCCACAGGGTAGTATCAGACTCTTGTCTAAAGAGAGCAGAAAGAAGGCTGGAAGGTGACTCAGGTGTCAATAGAACCTGCTGTTATTTTATTTTATTTTATTTTTTTGGTCTTTCGAGACAGGGTTTCTCTGTGTAGCTTTGGAGCCTGGAGCCTATCCTGGCACTTGCTCTGAAGACCAGGCTGGCCTCAAACTTACAGAGATCCACCTATCTCTGCCTCCTGAATGCTGGGATTAAAGGCATGCACCACCAACGCCCAGGTGATACACACACACACACATATATCTCTATCTCTATCTCTATCTCTATCTCTATCTCTATCTCTATCTCTATCTCTATCTCTATCTTTTTATCTTTATCTATATCTATATAGATATAGATATAGATATAGATATAGATATAGATATATAGATATATATCAGCTCTGTGGAGACTGGGTGTACCTGGGATTCAGTATGTCTCCTCTTCAACCAATATGTGTCAATCTGTCAGATGAAAGCTAAAGCATATATATCCACTGCCTGCTGGCTCCTGGAAGTTTGGTCAATGACTTGTTTGAGGATAGAGGGCAGATGAAAGAGGGAATGAGTTGGTTCCTTTGTTGCTGCCCTGTGCTGGCTCACCACTGATGCCCGTGGCTGCGTTCACAGCCTTATCATTCCTTCTCCTGGCTCTAGCTTTGAATGCAGTGTTATGATAAATCTTTCTTCCAAAAGCTGCCTGAGCCTCACCGCCATGTGTGAGCTTTATGCCAGCCGCCTGCCTGAGTTAGGGCCCAAATGAATACACAGAAACTTGTATTAGGTTCAAAGCTGCTTGGCCAATGACTAGGATTCTCATCTGTTAGCTCAGTCTTAACTATCATAAACCTATATATTTTATAAGACTTATCTTATCGGACGCCTTATTGGCATCCCTCCTTGCCAGTGGATCACATTGTGCCCCTGGAGCAGGAGCGAAGGGGAAAAAGGACATACTTCCTGTTTCCTCGCTTAGATATGAGTCTCCTTGCCATGTCACTTCCAGCCTGGATCACCACTTCTCTACTACATTTCCCAGAATCCTCTTTGACTCCTAGTCCTTACTTGCCATTGGCCAAACAGTATTTTATTCAACAATAAGATAAACATACACAGAAGCACTTCCCCCATCAATTCAGCCTTTCACATAGATCCTTTCTTTTGGTGTAGGGTGTCCATGTCTTCCCCATCCCCACCTTACCCATTGTTGATAGTTCTCTACCCCATTTATGAAGTGTATCTTCATTCCATCTCCAAAAATTCAAGTTTAGTAAGTCTGTTTCCTGCCAGGTACCCTGAATGCTTTAGCTGACAAGTTGACTAAAACTGATTACTAAAGGCTTCCTGCAGAGCTGTGTTTAGAAAGAATCTGCTGTGGGATATTTTGATGGCACTCTGACATTCCTGTGTC